>NC_056726.1:25200188-25300188 GCF_019279795.1 Protopterus annectens | reverse complement strand
TGTTTTGTCACAACCTGGCAAAATTTCAAACCCACATAAACCCTGAGAACACTACTGTCTATGCTGAACTGTTCACAGAAAATCTATACATGAATATTAATAGCTGCATAGAAGCAGTTGTTCCCACCAGGAAGAAATACAGAACTAACTCAAAAAACAAGCCATCCTGGTGGAATCACAAAGTCAGTAAATAGGCTTTATATCAGAAAGAAGAAAATCATGGCAAAATTTAGGAGGTACAGCACCCAGTAGGATAAAAGCATTCTCATCAAACTAACAAACAGCTCAATTGACAAATAAAGTCTACTATACCCATTTTGAGGTGAATTTCACCTCCCAGGCCAAGGACAACCACAAGGCCTTCTTTAGCTATGCCCACAACCTGAAAGACAGTACACAGTTGTGTGCAGACCTCATTGTAAATGGAGCCACCTATACTTAGCCAGACGATGCAAACCTACTGGCTGACAAATTCAGCTCCAGCTTTACCCCTCTCTCCCCCTCAAACTTTCTTCAGGAAATACCATCAAAAATAACTCCCCCTGCTATCACTGGGGAACAGGTCCTTAATGCCCTCTCTAAGGCCAAGAACACTGCATCAGTGGGCCCAGACAATATCCCAGGATGCCTTCTGTATAGCATGAAACATGATCTGTCAGGTCCTCTGGAATTGCTATTTAACTGCAGCCTCAGAACAGGCTTCATACCTCATAAATGGAGAACATCTGCAGTCATCCCTCTGCACAAAGGTGGGCCATCTACAGATCCTGGAAACTATAGACCCATAAGTCTTACCAGTCTCATATGCAAAGCCATGGAAAGAATTATCATGGAAATGATCAATAATGATATAGAAAACCACCAGACACTGGACCCAACCCAATTTTGTTTCATCAAGGGCAGAGCATGCCTACTCAGCCTGGTGGACCCCTTTGAGAAGGTCACCAAAGCAAAGCAAAGAATGAGGGAAAAATGGTTTATGTAACCTACCTTGAACTGACCAATTAATTTGACACATTACTGAATTTGGGCATTGTTGGCAAATTCAAGAGGTTAGGTATAAACCCTTATGTCACCAGGTGGATAACCAACTGGCTCATAGGCATGACCCAGGAAGTTAGAACTGGGGAGTCCGCCTCTGCAAGAGGCCATTCACAAGTCGAGTTCCTCAAGGATCAGTCCTAGGACTGCTCACTTTTAGCATTTACGTCTCTGAAGTCAAGGCCAATGTCAGTGGTCTCTGGCTGACAACATTTGCAGATTATTGTAAATTAGGAGCAGTCATTGAATCCCACACTGATGTAAATGTTCTCCAGGAAGGGATGACACAGACATGCAACTGGTGTCAGAGCCACAGACTAAGTGCCAAGAAATGCATAATAGTATCCTTTGGGAAGTCATTCACCCCTGGTAACTATCATATTGACAACACGCCCCTTAGAGCTGAGCCAGTAGTGAGGGACTTGCACACACATAGACAGTAATTTAGCCTTTGACCATCGTGTGTCTACAGTAGTGAGGAGAAAATTCTATGTTGCACAACGTAAAAATAAAGGTATGGCATCTAGGTCAAAGGAAGTTATTGTTCTACTGTATTTGGCATTCATCAAACCTGTCATTGTGTACAATGCCCCCTTTGGTATGTACCTAACTAGGCATATCCAATAATTGGAATGTCCACAGAGATTCCTCAGTAAAAGAATATACGGCATAGTAACATGTCCTTTGCAGACTGCCTCGAGGTCCTATCCCTGTAGTCTGTCTCCTACAGGGTGTTCAGGGGCGATCTATGCCTGGCATAAAGGGCCACTGTCAGATCCCACTCTGATGGGCTTGTAGCTTATCCACAAAACAAACAGCACTAGAATTACCCATTCTAAAGACTTAAACCATGCCTGAGATATAAATAGAACCTGCTGGAGAGACAGGAAAGTATCCCAGAGACTATCCATCTCTGGAACAGACTCCCCATCCATGTGAAGCATTAACATGGATAATTGGATGAGGAACAGGAAATTTATCCCTGGTTTTACACCAATGTCGCTAATGGACACAGGCAGCTTGTAAATGGTAAATATGCCAGGCCCCTGCTTGTAAATGTTTCATCTCCCAAGCCCCTGCTTACTCTTATCAAGGATACCAGAACTTGTCAAAGATATGAGATGCATGGCTATGCTTGAAAAGGCCCTTGTGGTCACTAGCGTAGTAAACACCTATGAACCTGTCAACTTATTTGTCCTAACAGATGACTTCAAAGGAAGCTGTGTATTTCAAGGATAAACTAATTACAATAAATTACTGGTATCTATTCATAAATCCAACAATAAGGCTGGAGACTCACTGTTCTCCAACACCATGGTGAAAATCTGGAACCTACTTCCTAGTGAACTCTCATCTCTTTCCTCAACACTACATTTCAAAAAGCAACTTAAAGTTTACCTTAATTTTCACTGGCTATGCCCGTGCACTAACCCAGACTAATAATCCCCTCCTGCTATTTCCACTGCTCACTTATCTCACTACTGCTGCACTCTGTCTACCTCCTTCATTAACCTCAGAGAATATGATCTGTAAGCTGCTTAAGTCTGTCTTGACTTAATCTTTCTTGAGAACCTCTACAGAGTATGAACTTGCATAGCAAGCTTTCTACTGTATAAACATATCATTATAAATTCTTGTTTCTTTCTTTTTAAGATATGTTAGCTATATGAATACAATGCTTTTATCTAAAATTGCATTTCTGGTTTTAAAATTGTACTGTACTGATGTTGCTATTATCTCTTTAGTGGAGCTTATCTCCCCAGACCTCTACTGAAAATGGGCATATATCCAGTTGGACTAGCCCGGTCAACACATGTAAAATAAATAAATAAGTAAATTAAATCTAAGCAGGAAATCAATTATTATTTCAGATTTTTCTTGCCCAAGCTGTATGTGCCATTTGAAGCTTAGATTAAAATCTGCCATAATGCCAAATATATATATTCATTTCTGTTATTTAAATCATACTCTGATATATTGGAAGGTCTTAACAACCTACAAAAACACAACTCCAGAAACTCTATGAACAATTATATAATGAAGTAGCCACATCTACAGATCTTGCAGATCTCTCCACTGTGAAACTTTAAATAAAGTGACTGGCTTGATCTGAAAAACAATCTAACCATCACATAACTCAGATTTATTCACAAACCAAGTAAATATCCAGCTTTACCATGTCTTGTCTGAAATTATATTCTACGCAGACCTTTAAGATCACAACAAAAAATATCTGGTTTCCATTACCAAATCTCTAAATCACATATGATTCACAACACTCATCATGACTGAATCCAGTACAACAACCTTTACGCTTCTTTGAAAGATCTACTCAACAAAGAACAATGTCCTGAAAAGCAAAGCACTAAAACTAGAATGGCAGCAGTTTGTCTCCTACTACAGTCATAAACCTTATTTCCAGATGTATTGAAGGAAGCTCTACATTTCATGTAAAAACATTCCTACTTTGTGTTTTTCATCTCTCCATGCCTGGTTGCTCCTAACAAGAGAAAAAAAAATCAGTCATGTATTTACAGTTTTACGTATGCATATGTATATCCTGAAGAATTTGCATTTAGACTTTTATTTACACTTGTTTCATTACAGAAACTTGTATAAATGTTATATAGTCTAAGTAAGCACTAGATCATTAGCTGTCACTTGCAATGTATATGCTTCTTCTTTGCTATGTATATCGTCTGTGCCTATGTTAAGAACTAATTTTTATTTCTGTATGTTACTCTTACATGATCTGTAAAGCTTTTCTCCCTGGGACACCTATTAAAATGGTCATGATTACATATTAGTTGGCCTATCCCAGCTGATAAAGAAAATAATTAAGTAAGTAAATAAATAAAGAATGCTTGCTTTTTCTATAATTATATAAGTAGATTTTGAAAGTATATCTTTTCAAAATGTTTTATTTTGATTAAACTGAATGTGGTAAGCCTTGTTGTAAACAGCCATGTTCATGTTTTCTTGCTACAGTTTCCTATTAAACTAGTTCACACCTTCAGCAACAATCAGGCATCCCTGTCATCTTTCCTGGATTTTGCAGAACATACTAAATTTTGCTTCATATCTTTCCCCCATCCTTTATAAAATTTTTGGTTTTCTGTTGAAGTAATGCCAGATATTAGGGTTTCATATTTCTTATTGTTCATAAAATGCGTATTGATACAAAACCGTCTGTTCTATTAACTTTTTAAGTGAATTGGAAAAATATTCTTTCCTCACACAATTGGCCTACCAGACCTGCCTTAAGCTTTCCTGGCCTGATCTCAACTCTTGTCTGGGGGATAGTGAGAATCTTGAGTACAAACTGCAGCATAATAATGCCACTGGGGAGTGCAACCTGACTTACGCATCCCACAGCAACCTTTCAAGGTGTGTAGTCACTGCCTGTGAAAGATGTTTGCATGTTTACACACATGCAACCCTCCCCAGTGATATACCACTGGCAGAGCAGAGCTCACCAGCCTCTTAGCGTCCTTTGGCTGCCCCTGTTCCCCTTTCCATGGGAAAGTCAACATTGGCCACTGTCTTTTTCCTCAACTCATCTACCCCTCCATTGCCCATGCTGCTGGTTGAACACAGGTTGTCTGGGCAACAGTTATGGCTTTATCCCTTTATACCATAGAGCTGGATACCTTTTGAGCATTTATTAGCAGTTCTATAGGTTTGTCGTACAACCGATGGATACTTAAAGTCTCCCTTTTTAAGTTTATCAGAACTTTTCAAACTGGCTTAGATAATCTGCATGATCTGCTGACAGTGAAACACAAGGGGACTTGTAATTGACAGTAATGTGATACGTGAATTTATTGAGATTGACTAAAGGCTTAGCAAGTTAGGCTGGTATCACATGGCATATGATCAGAAATTACATGAATAACAAATATAAACATACTCCTGCAGTTCTCAGAGATGTTATGTCTGTAATCAAGTATGGGGGAGTATTATTGCTTCAAAAAAAGTTTTAGAAACTACATAAACCTCAATGTCTTCACTGGAAGAATGCATCAGGCACAGATATGTTATTTAGGCTTCCAGAAGTGAGAAAACTGACTTTGCTGTAGTTCAAATTCAAATCTCATGTCTGTGTATGCCCATAAGTTGAACTTTGCCTAAAAAAGGAATCTGGTGGAATCAAAGGCTTTCACCAGCACACAAAAGACATAAGCATGCCTCCCAACTGTCCAGAATTTTACAGAATGTCTATCTAAATTTTTGCCTGATACTTTTGTTCCATTCTCCATAAAAATTGTGGTTTTCTGGCAAGTCATTGAAGACTGCAGTCACTAAATGATGACAAACACTTGAGTTTCAGACTTCATATCCTTCAGAAAATGTGGGCTCTTCAGACAATGGTAGGAGCAAAATACATAGGAAAAATGAGAATTGTGGTATCAGTACATGCAGAGGAGGAAAAAGGTTTAAAAAAGGCAGGATTTGAAAGAGCTATGTAATGTTTGACTGACAATGACTGGATATATTATAACTGATGTATAATGTTTGCAGCTATAGTTGTGTTACCATGGTTTGTAATGTATAATGTTTGCAATTGAAATTGCGTCGGTATGGTTTATTTTCATTTATATAAATGTAAGAATGCCTATGTGATATGCGATAATTTAATAAAGATGTTGCTTGTTTAAAAAACATAAAAGAGTAGATGAACCCATCCTTCAGAAAATGCATATTAATACATCTGTTAGTGTGGCAACTTTCTGAGATTATAAAATCAATACCTAAAATCTGTCCATGATTTTAGCCCTTTGCTCCTCCATTAGTTTTGTTTTTCTCCAGAATTCCTGAGCAAATAAGTTAAGAGGTATGGCCATGAAATGAGAGGTGCAGTCCATCCCTAACAAAGCAGAAGGAGCAGTTGAACTTCTGATTCCAGGTGAACACATAAACTGGATTACTTTGAAATGATATCAGTTGTTGTATCCAGTTATTTTGTGTTTGAATTTAAGTACCATTCTTGGAGAACATAGCAGGCCACTCAATACCAGTCACTTACCTTCCTTGGACACATGTACAGAGAGAGGTCTACTTTGGTTTATCGAAGTTTCAAAACATCGAAACCCAGATGGCCGAGACCATATGATCTAAGTTTTGAAACTTCAAAAACCAAAATAAATACACTAAAATTATATTATCTTCATGTTATTGCAGGGAGGCAAACCCCTATACACCCCCATGTTAGGGCTGTGCCCCCAACCCCCCTGCTAATTAAATATACCAACTCCAAGATCGCACTATAGCAGGGAAAATGGTTAATCTCCTTTTCTGTGCTGTACACCAATCTCTATTCAAAGTACTCACAGTTTCAAAACTTAGATCATATGGTCTCGGCCATATGGGTTTCGAAGTTTTGTAACTTCGATAAACCGAAGGAGACCCACAGAAAGCCCACTCATCTCTCTCTCTCTCGCTCTCTCATCTCTCTCTCTCACTCTCTCTCTGCATCTTCTGTAGTGTAGAGTACTTAAGGTCATTCATTCCTATGTGGCCAACTACACCATTATGATCACATCATCAGAGGTGAAGGGTCCTAAGGGCCCTTGTAATATACAGAATTCTACTGGCAGAGAGAAACAAATCACTGCTATTCTCTCTTTATCCAGTCTGGTGAGAACAGTGTCAGTGTTTCTAATGATGGAATCACCAGTAAAAAGGACTTCCCAGATGTCTACAGGCCTAGTGACCTTAGAGCAAGGGCTTGTAGTCATTAGGATTCATAACAGAGGTTTGGGAATATGCAGATATGGGTAAAAATACAGGAATGTTCCTAGGCAGCTGATATTTGCTAACTGGGAGTGGGGATATTTTAACAACTTCATCATCTGTTGTTTGCCGTTGTACTGCTGTCTGCTGATGGTAGATGAAGTGAAGAGACCTCCCAGATTTAAATAGTTAAGACACAGGTCTATTATTTTCTTCTCAGGTTAGTCACTTTTCTCATATTAGAAAGAAATTATAGATGCGCTGGTAAATATCATCACCATACCAAATCTGTTGCAGGCTGTTGAGAGAAATTTTGAAATCCAAGAACCATATTATATCCCTTATCTCTCTCATACACCCACCCCCCCCACACACACACAAAGAAAAGTAGAAGCTTTTTCATTAGTAGCCATGTGCATGTCCACAATCCACAGTGCTGTATCTCATACACTTCTGTTGTCAACTAATGTTGACAGTTCAGCAGATCAGACATCTCACTCTCTCCTTGATGGGAGAGCCAACATTAGAAATTCACTCCTGCCATCCCTCAGAAGCTCCTGCAGTGTTGCTAGTCCAAACCAGATAGTCAGGGCTTTATTCTTGTGTGCTTGGACTGCACTGACAATTCAGTATTTCCTGGTATTGTGCATCTAATGTAATGGGTTAAGACATAGGATGGAACAGGATACAGGTTATTCAGGAACTATAGCTTATGCATTAGGCAGGGCAATGACCATTATGAACAGCCAAGTGGTGTATTCAGTGTTGGTCTGAAAATGGGACATGTGCCAGTTTCTTCCCTGGTTACAATAAATAAATAAATAAAATGCATACATACATACATACATACATGTTAGTCTATTGCTTTAATCTCAGAAAAATAGTAGTTTAATAAGTATATTATTTTGTCCTGAAGCTGGGTCACATGAATCAGTGCCTTCCCTGGCTAAGATTGTTAAATAAATAATGTGCAGATATATATGTGTGTATGTGTGTGTGTATATATATATCTATATCTAAATATATATATAGATATACATAGATGGGTTCCCAGTGGGAGTGGGTGTACTCCAGGGTTCAGCTCTGATGATGGACTACATTAGCAAACAGGTTGGAGGGAACAGACCAACAAAGCTGCTGTATGCAGATGATGTGGCAGTACAGGCAGACTCTGAGCTAGAACTTCAGCAAAAGATAGGAGAATGTAATGCAAACCTGAAGGCACATAGGATGAAACTAAGCACAGATAAGACAGTGGTTTGTTTGTGTCTTTTCGGCTTTTCCTGGTTAGGGGTCACCACAGCGGAACTCCTGTCCACTAATGATTGGTATTTGATTTTTATGTGCCGAGTTACCAGCCCTGATGCACAACCTTCAATGAAGGTATGCCCATTCATACATGTCTCCACGCAGAAGACGCTCTAGCTAAGAATCGAACCGGACAGCGTGTTACTGCGAGGCAACAATGCTATCGCAGCACCACTACCACGGTGGTAATGGCAGCAAATTGGGGAAATCAGAAGAAGCTGAGAATAGAGATAGAAGGGAAGATAGTGGAATAGGTAAACAGCTTCAAGTATCTGGCAGGCGTGGTTGAGGAGAAGGGTAGTCTGAATGAAGAGGTCAAAGCTAGAATAAGAGGGGCTGCAGCCAACTGGCATAGAGTATCAGGTGCAGTCTATGACAGAAGAATGCCAAAGAAACTGAAAAGTAAGGAGTACAAGACAGTTGTGCGACCAGTACTACTGTATGGTACAGAAACCTGGGCAATAAAGGCAGAACAGTTGAAGAAGCTAGAGGTGATGGAAATGAAGTGCCTGAGAAAGGTGGTAGGATGCACACTGTGGGATAGATGAAAAAAATGAGGACATAATAGCAGAAGCCAAAGTAGCTCCAATTGCAGAAAAGATCAAAGAGAACAGATTATGGTGGTTTGGGCACGTGTAGAAAACCAGAAGACAATCTGGTGAGGAAGACTTGGGACAGACAGGAAGAAGGTAAGAGTAACTGAGGATGTCCTGCAAAGAGGTGGATGGATTGTGTGAAAAAAAAATCTGTGACAGTTAGGCATGAGTGTTGAAGAACGCAGGAATGTGGCACTGAATCAAGACAGTTGGCGACAGTTAACATGATACCCCGACCCAATGTAGAAAAAAATGGGAAAAAGGGTGCTGATGATGATGATGAATTATAAATTATC
Source organism: Protopterus annectens (assembly GCF_019279795.1). NCBI lineage: Eukaryota > Metazoa > Chordata > Ceratodontiformes > Protopteridae > Protopterus > Protopterus annectens. Next base: position 25,291,214 of record NC_056726.1, on the reverse strand, counting down.
CTGTGTTATATATGCCAGCATGACTAGCTATACTTTTGTAAATAAGTTTGTTTTTTGATATTACTTTGATTTACATATGTTTGAATCAAACAGTGTTCTTCTGGCTGACCAGATGTACATGTTTTCTAAGAAGAATTCTGAATGTAGGTTATGCCAGTCAGCTGACCTAGATGTGATGTCATCTTGTGCCAGAGCTGAAAGGAATAGAATCTCCACAGCAACTGTTCTGTTTACTTTTTAAAGTCTGATATGAGAAAGCAGAATTCTCATAACAGTTTTCTGTGACTTTTAAAAAATTCTGCTGTAAAAGCAGGTCCTGAGTCAGTTGCAGTTCAGTTGTTGTAGTAGTTGTAGGTGTTGTAGTAGTCAGTTGTTGTTTCTCAGATTAGTAGTTATCACTCAAAGTTTTCTAGAGCTGTTCAGCAGAAATAGTAGGACTTGCTATTCCACTCGCTGGGGACCAGACAACAGCCTGAAGAGTGGATGTATATTCTTATTTTGCTTTGCAGAAGTAAGAGTATCATCTTGCCTTGCTGAGTGAATTAGATTAGACAGAGACAGTTAATATTTAGACAGTTAGGGATCTATAGTTAGATAGTCAAAGTTTTTCTTCAGTTAGTGTGAAACCTATCCTACAGTGTTATTTTCATAATCCCTGTGTGCAAAACTCTGTGGTTTATTGGAATCAGATGTTCAGAGTACATATGTTTTAAATTGTTTTATTTATTAAATATTTTACAACCTTTTATTGTGGCTGGTTAGTTAGAAAGTGCTTTTAATAACCTGAGAGTGTTTATTCTTATTGTGATAACACCATGGCCACTCTGAAAAGCCTTACTGCTTGGATTACATGCTGCCCTTTATAACAATACTTATTTACCCAATATAATTGAACACCCCTTTTGAAGGGTATCATGGTAATTTGACTGGTGGCAGCCATTACCATCTAATTTGGGAAAGATGACATAGCAGGTAAATCTGTCCCAGTCTTTCCCAAGAGTGTTTGTTATGTGTGATAGCAAATATTTAAGAGTGTGTATGTCAAATACCTAGAACTGGGACACAGTGCTCTGTAGTGCTTAGTATGAAAACTCATTTGGGGACCTGTAGTGAAGCATATAGGTTCATAGGTTCATAGGCTGGTACTAGGCTATTGGCCCTAGGGCCTAGGCAAGCCTAGCCATAACAATTCCCTGGATATTTGTTCCCACAATATTTACTTCTCTGGACCCCTGTCTAGCAAGGCGACTGACATGATCCCCGGGGTGAATTTCCTATCTCCCATCCAATCATCAAGGTTCCTTTTGAAGAGGGCCAAGGAGGTGATCTGCTTGACATGTATGGGTAGTCTATTGCAGAGTATGGGGAGTCTCTGGGTCAGGAACCTATCCCTCCAGCATGTTTTGTTCATTGTGTTGACAAGGTTTAGATCCCTGGAGTGTGTGGCTCTGAGGGATTGGGATTTCTTTAAGTGGAGCATGTCCAACAGCTCAGGGTTTGACATGGCCTTGTATGTTAAGCAGAGATCGCCTCTGAGTAGACGATATGCCACAGAGTATAGCTGGAGTTTTTTTAGACGGTCAGCATATTGCATCTGCTTTAGGCCTGTGATTCTTTTAAGTGAGGTATTTCTGTGGCCTTTCCAGCTGTTGCAGATGCCTTGTGAGGTACATACCAAACGGGGCATTATACTCTATAATGGGTCTAATTAGGGATGAGTATAGTGGGACAATGACCTCCTTTTTTCTGGATGAAAAGCTCTTAGTGATGAGGTGTGCCACATAGAAGGATTTCCTGACTGTTGTGGCAATGTGGTTATCGAAAGTGAGACCACTGTCCACCTGTGTCCCTAAGTCTCCCATCACACTTTCAATGTTTAATGTCCTGCCACCTATGTGGTAATTCATAGGTACATGTTTTTTTCCAAAGGGGATAACTCTACATTTCTTGGCATTAAGCTTGAGCCCATGGCTCTGGCACCAGACATCTGTTTCTGTAAGGCCCTTTTGTAGAATATCCACATAATTTGGGGATTCAATAATGGCTCCCAGTTTGCAGTCATCTGCGAACTTTGTTAGCCAGAGTCCCTTAGTGTTTGCCTGTACTTCAGAGAAGTAGATGCCAAACAAGAGTGGTCCCAGGACTGAACCCTGAGGTACTCCACTTGTCACTTGTCTGGAGCTGGATTTGGAGTCGGCTACTTTTACAGTCTGGGTTCTGTCAGTAAGCCAGTTGGCAACCCATCGAGTGACGTAGGGATTTATGCCCAGCTTAGTAAGTTTGTCTATGTTTCCAGAGTGGGGGATGGTGTTGAAGGCCTTGGTGAGGTCCTGATAGGCTGTGTGGACCGCCTTACCCTTGTCCACAGCTCTGGAGACTGATTCTAAGAAGTCAATCAGATTCAGGAGACAAGATCGGCCCTTCACAAACCCAAACTTGGTGGGGTCCAGTGTTTGAAGGTTGCCAATGTCTTTGTTTTTAAGTTCCATGATAATGCATTCCATGCCCTTGCAGATCAGGCTTGTCAGACTGATGGAACGGTAGTTCCTGGGATCCAAGGCAGATCCTCCCTTGTGGAGCGGGATAACTGTAGCTGTGTGCCACTCAGTGGGCATGAAGCCTGAGGTGAGGCTATGATTAAACATGACACTTAGGTGAGGTGCCATTTCATTTTGTAGTTCATGTAGTACACAGCCTGGGATGTCATCTGGTCCCATAGATGCTGTATTCTTAGCTTTGCAGAGTGCGATTTCTACCTGTGTGGCCATGATTATTGGAATTTGGCAATCTTTTGGTATTGAGATGGGCCCTTTAGGGGGTAAGAGGGGGTTGAAGTTGGCACTAAATCGATCTGCCAGGATATTGGCAATATCCTTGAGATCAGTATATTTAATGCCATTCTGTTGTAGCTCAGAGCAGATCTGAGCATTGCCATTTAGATTCTTGACATAACAGTAGAATGCCTTGTGGTTGTCTTTGGAATCTTTGGCAATTTTATTTTCGTAACTAGCTTTGGAGGATTTTATGAGGGATCTCAGCTTCTTACTGAGGCTGGTGAGGGAGTTTTCTGCTTCCTGGGATTTTCCTGTTTTCTGCAGCAGTTTCTTCCTTCTGTTGTATAGTTTGTTTATAGCAGGGGACCACCAGATTGGCTTCCTTTTCTTGGAGAAGAGCCTCTTGGTTCTATTTGGGATGGCATGATTCATGCATGAGTGGATGTGCTCGTACAGTGCCTTAGTGTAGTATTCTGCAGTCGAACTTCCAGATCCTGTCTGTGTGGGTGTTGTGAAGTTTGTCACTTCTGACTTCAGTAGCATGAAGTTGGCTTTGGAGAAGTTTTTTAAGGAGGTTTCCTTACTGGGGGCTGGGGGTGGGATGTGGATATCAAAGGTGATTTGCTTATGGTCAGACCTGACCAATGAGGGGGTGACCACCGGTGTGGAGCATCTATCTCCCATGCTGGTAATGACCAGTTCTAGGATATTGGAGCCCCTGGTGGGACAATGGATTAGATGATCCAGGGCGTTGGAATTTATGAATTCCAAGAACCGTTGGGAAAAGGAGTTGGTACCCGAGTAGTTTTCCCAATTAATGGCAGGGTAGTTGAAATCACCCAGCATTAGGGTGTTTGGTTGTATCTTAATATTTTCCAGTATGTTTAGAAAGGTGTAGTGAGAATCTTGGGGCATGGTGGGGGATCTGTAGCAAGCTACAGTTTGGATTGTAGTCTTACCTAGTGTCCAGTCCCAGGTTTGGAGCCCAGTTCTAGTGTACTCTTAGGGGAAATTGTGTGTTCTATCCCTGCTTTCAGTGATTCTCCTTCACCAGAGACAGTGGTGAGGACTGAGGCTCCTTAGTTACTGCCCCGGGTTTAAGTGGGATCATCACAGCCCACAGCACATTGAGTAAGCCTTTGAGGGGGCTCTGGTCTGCATGGTTTGCAGGGCATTTAGTACATCAGTTGATATTTGTTTTTTTGTTTGTTTTTTTGTAATTGTGGTATTACAGAATTCTAATATTAGAATGTTAGTCTGCTTGATGAGTTCATAAAGCAGTATTTACAGAGAAAAAATGGTTACCCTCGTAGTTATTATATTTGTTATCACTACAATGCTTTTCCAGGTCCTGTTTGAAGTTGTTTTCTAAATGCTTACTCAAGTGTATTTTTCAGTGTATTTTTCACTTTTTATTACTAAATTGATAGAGTAATTTTTGGGTCTATATTAAAATCCCGAAAGGCCATAACATCGAAGCTATGTACATCGTCACATAAAGGTTGATGTACATAAACATCGAAACACGTAATTGGTGAAAATCGCAATGCCGAACATGTTACGTCAACAAAGAGCACCTCACAGGTATTTTCACACTAACATTAAAAACTGAAATTAACCCACTTTTGCAGGGGTGCAAGCCCCCCCTGCACCCCCCCATGTGGGGTGCTATGCCCCCTTACCCCCTACTTAAATATACCAACTCCAAGGCTGCACTACAGTGGGGAAAAGGATATATTTCCTTATCTCCATGATCACACTGCTGGCTAAATAAACACGTTCAGCATTGTGATTTTCGCCGATTACGTGTTTTGCGATGTTTATGTACATCGACCTTTATGTGCCGATGTGCATAGCTTCGATGTTACGGCCTTTCAGGCTTTTAATATAGACCCATAATTTCTAATTATTATACTGCTGGAAAGTCTGCTAGAATAAGAGAGTCAAACTTAAAAGAATTTGCAGTGCTGAAATCTGTAGTCCATACTATATCAAATTATTTAATCTTAAAACCAAAAGTATTGTTATAGATCTCTCAGAATTTTGGAAGTGCTGTCGCACAAATAATAAATTACAATAATATCAAAATCTATATCCAGGATTCATTAACAGCTATGCAAAATGTAGCAATCATGTTGATGGCGTGATATGCCACCAGTATGATAGCTCATTAATTGGTATTCATTAGCCAGTATGATAGCTTACTATTTGGTATTCATTAGCCAATATGATAGCGCATTATTTAGTATTCATTAAGTGACTCTACATGATGTGTAGATCTACCAAACAAAGGGAAACAGCAGAATATGCTAATGAAAGCATAAAGAACCAAAATGCATGCTAAATAACCAGTCCAACATAACTTCAGGAAGGCATAAAGCAATCATGTACACTTAGTATAGGTTTTTGCCATGTACACTGTTAAACTTAAAAAACATGTTGGGGTTTGCTGCTACTATTATTAAGCTGTATGTGCAACAGGCTTTAAATGAGGCTGCTGCTGTTGCTGCAGCCAGACCTCAGACAAGAAGAAGAAGAAGAAGGGTATTTAGACCCTGTTGGACTTATCCTGGACTGCATGAAACAGAAATACAAGGTGGACAGGGAAACACTGGAGGAAATGTCCAACTTCTGCCTCCCCCTTCTCAGGTCACAGGGAAATCACGGAGACCCCACCCCAGTGGAAACATAGGTATATTTAGTATTAGGTATACTAGCTACTGGTACTTATTTAAAACCACAGGAGATATATTAGGGGTGTCACAGGCATCAACCTCTGGAATATTACATCAGTTTTTAATGCAATGTTTCTACATGCAAAGGAGCATATCTGTTCCAACTAACCAGCAGGAGAGAATAAGAAACATGCATGAATTCAGTGCAGTAGCACACTTCCCTGAAGTTTTGAGGGCCATATATTACACATATATAGAAATAAAAGCCCTACTTGAGAAACAGGGAAGGAGGTGCATCAACAGAAAAGGTTTCCACTATGTAAATTGTCAGGTTGTCTGTAATGCCCAAAGGATCATTTACAGTGTATGTGCAGGTAACCCAGGCAGTTTCCATGACTCAAGCATATGGCACACTTGCGAGTTGTACACCAGGTTTGCTAGGGGCGATATTCCTCAAAGTCATCTAGTGGGGGATGTAAGTTTGGCATTGGAGCCCTGACTCATGACAGATACAACAAGGCCCATGTTCAAACTAAAAATTTCATAGAGTTTGTGTTTGGTTTGCTTAAGTCAAGGTTCTGGTATCTGGCACATCAGGAGATGCACTGCAGTACAATCAGGGTACCTGTGTATAGTCTATAACATGTTACACAATATCATTCTCAGGAAACAACTTCAACCAGGACAGTAAGTGGCAGGACTACAGTTTCAAGGACCACAACCAGGGCCAGCAGCATGAGTAGATACAGAATAGGAGTCTGAGGGAAAACCACCAGCTGCAGATGGTGATGGTAGACATAGGTGTGCTCAGTATGCCCTGGCTGTGGCTAAGAGGTAAAGGATTGCACACACACATACTGTGTAGGTCAAAGCCTAAGATCCCATGCACATACAAATAGGAAAACTAGTACCTGTCAGACACCACAACCTTTCCTTAACCATGTAATGGATGTGTTCTGATAGCATTAGACAGGGACCACCCCTAAGGACATTATTTGTAACTGTAGTGGTGACAAGGTAAGTGTGTAAAGTGTAAAGAAAAAAGTTATACAACTGATTACTCTCATACAGAAGTATGTATATGCCCCTAAGCACAGCATTTGTCTGAGGTGTACAGTTATGTCATATTTTGCAAAATATGTATAGTTATGTATAATGTGCATCAAGCATTTCAACTGATCACCATCTATAAAACATGGATAAGGTCAATTATACCCTCATTTATGCAACTAGACCAAGAAGCAAGACTAAAGTAACTAATGCTTCTACTGTTGTAATGACTATACTAACTGAAATATGATACAGTTCAGCAATTGTAGAAGCAGTCATTCAGAAATGAGTAAGAACAAGAAATCAACAACTTTTTCTCTGCAAAACATATTACTAAGTCCAATCTTGTGAATAAGCAAGCATTGGCTATCCACTATGTGCATCAGACACATATGCAACCTTAAATCATAAAGACATGTGCAAAGGGCAGGGAAGACTCATCATCATCATTTGCTCATGGTGCTGGTGGGGGGCAAGGCTGACACCAAAGGACTGAGTATAGGCAAGTAAGAAGCACACATGTCTTTCAGAGTGCACAGTGCTCAGAGCCTGTAACAACAGATCTATAGGACTCAGTAGTACTGTTTAGATAATGTACATGTGTGTAAGGTGGTATGAGAAAGTGGCTTATTTTTTCAGTGTGTGTGTGTGTATATACACAATCAAGCACTGTGCTAGCACTACAGCCTGGCATCTCAGACAGGTGTGAGCCATGGTAGACTACTCAGTTCAGCATTGTCACTTTTAACCATGAGAACCACTTGTGCCATGAGTTGCCCTGCTACTTCCATGGCCCAGGCTGTAAGTTGGCATGCTACCTGAACATGAGCAATGTCTGTTGTAAGAGCTGTCCTCAAGACTACACCCAGAACTACGACCCCGTGGCCTACCATGTCTGTGTGTGGACACAGCAGTTACTAATGGAGGAGTGGATATAGTGTCACTGCAGATGCTGAATCTTACACGGCCACAACTGCTAATGCTAGAAGATATGCCCATCAGAGAAACAGCCCAATTCAGTGTGTTGTTCATCCTGTCCAAGGAGTTGCACACATGGTTCATGGAGTCACTCATGTCAGAATGCATAACATTTAGTAGTCACACTGTCTGTTCTGTGGCCCAGGTGAAACATGCCTGTGCCTCCACTATGGCCCTACACCTACTTCTGGTGACACCTTATGATACATCAGCTTCAGGAGGAGAATGGACAGGCCTACAACCCTCCTGTATAACACCATGCCTTCATGATGGCTATTGGAAGAAACAACCCACTAGCCTGATTCAACAGTGTCAACCTCAATCTGTCCCATGTCAGAGGTCTCTGTGTCCAGGGTAGGTATGGGCATAGTGACTGTGTCAGAAACATGGACAGCAGATGTCTGAGTCACAATGTCAGTGTCAGACAGGCCCTCTGCACCCCCAAACTCTGCATCTTCATCACCACCACCATCATCAGAAGCTACCAATACTCTGACATCAGGTGGTAGGAGTTCCACATTGCCACTCCTAGGATCACTTATGATAACAAGCAATAAACACAACAAACAGATAAATGGAAAATAAAACTGATTACATATTTTCCATATAATAAATGTATGTTAAACTTCTTAACAGGTATTAAAACTACAAAATATTTACTGTCATATAGACTGAAGCTACCTTATATACAGTATTAACAATAAAAAAAATGGTGAGCTTAACCTCAGCAGGTGGGCTGGAAGTCTGCAACCCAGAAATGCCTGTATGTGAGGAATAGAAAGGAAAAAAGTCTGCCAAGTATCATAATGGAAATAAAACAAGAAAAAGAGAACAGTCCCCTTTGTAAGTGCAGATTAAAATGTTATTACAAAACATTTATTGAGTAATTGGATTTTCACCACAAATCCAAAGCAAACTCCACTATTTCTGTATGACTGTAGTCTGAAACACAGTTATCACTTCATCTCTCTCTCTCTCTCTCTGTGTGTGTGTGTGTATATATATATATATATATATATATATATATATATATATATATATATATATATATATATATATATACATATATATATATATATATATATATATGACAACCAATGTCAAGGAGTCTGGTGGAACCCTCTGCTACGTTAACCAGATTTCTGACAGTGGACAGGAAATCCTCAGTTTCAGTTAGTGGTGGTTCAGCAGCAGGACCACACCCTCATAACCACTTGTTCCTGGGCAATGGCAGTGGCCCTATGGCAGGCAGACATTATCATGTCACCTGCCTGGTGTCGTATCTGGGAGAAGGTTCTCCCATGCCCTCTGACAGCATTAAGGTTATTGACCACCTGCTGCCATATCTTGTCTCAGGCTGACTGGTCACCTTTAACTGTCTTTAGCTGAAAAGCTCCATGGTAATATATGGTCTGGATAGTGACCTTATTTTCTACACCAGTATATGGTGGCTTATGAGGTACAGATTTCTTCTTGGGTGGGTGTCATAATTCTATATGAGATGAAACAAAAACAGACAAAAAATTAAATATTTGGTAAACAGACAGGATAACTGTGAGCTCATTTCTGTGTGGCTGTTTGCACTCAACATAAAGAAAAACATTTTAAATATGTTAAGTGCTCACTATAACTACACCCAAGTTAAGACCCCCACTCCCCACAACAAAAAAATAACTATATCTAAAACTCAGTTATCAGCACAAATATTGCAATACTTCTGTTAGGACATAACATAGGTCTAACTGTGTAATACATTGCAGCATTAACAATAACAATTACAATTACAGTGTAGCAATAGAAAATTAACACCAAACTGTTACAACTGCTGTATCCAATGCTTTGGAGTTCAGTCAGTTAGAAATACACAAACAGAACAAAGTTTTATTTTCCTGTTACTACTGATAAAAATACCAGACCGTCATACACACTTACAAAACAATCATCTGCAATAAGAGTGTAAACATGACATACAAAATAAAATAATTTGTCGTTTAGCACTCGGTAGTATAAATGTATAAATGCAGATGTGTATGACAATAGGAAGGGATAGAAGTAAACAAATGTGAAATAATAAAAATGCTTCTTGGTGGTCAATGCACTTCACCTTTTAAGATTAAACTAAAAATATCAACATACTTTGACAGTACAGCACTGTAGAAAATAGGTAAATCTCTTAATGTCTTGTTTTAATAACAGTATTTAACTCTGTGTTCCAAAACAGTCCCCAGTGTGATACAAGGTCATTAGCAACAGAATTACTTTTATATAGTGTAGAATCAGATCTGTGACCACTGTGAATATGCAAATGAGGTGTGAAAACATTAGCATTCTTGAGTACCACAATCTGCATTAAGTGTAGGGAGTGCAAACATGGTGTAAGGACCTACATGATTACATGCACTTCCTAGCAATGCAGGGATACCATTCAAAAGTTTTCCCTGTTAATTGCATGCAGGTGTCTATGGTTACTCTGACTGTAGGAACAATCACAATTCTCAGTTTCCTCTCTTTGATATACACCTACTGACGATGTGTCAGGGAGAAGCGGCTTAACAAAAAGTCTGAAAGTACATTGACTGATTTATGAGATCAACAGTCCTAAAATTATGGCTTTAATGACCACAGCTACTGGCCCTTAGTAAGAACTATTGTTCATATTAAAGGAAGTACTTTAACCATTCATAAAGATAACATATGGAAATAAAACAGAGATGGAATTGCTGTTAGGAAAGCATAGATAATGAAAAGAGGAACCAGACAGAAAGAAAAGGATGCACTAGCACCATTTGCAGTCTTTGTTTAATATAGTGTAAGCGCATGCCTATATTTAACTGTTTGCAATATCCCAATTGTCCAGACATTTGCTGTCAAATGTGAAAGGACAACGTTCATAACTTATTTCCATTGCACTTTCAATCTGACTTGATACAGTGTCACATTATCTTTACATCTAAACTTTGTATCATCTTGCTAATATATGTCTTGTCTATGGAAATTCTAAATATTACTGTGAAGTAATTACTTTCAGTACCCCTTGCTCAAGGGTAAAAATCCATACAGGTCTTTGTTGCAATATATCAAATTTGGTTAAATATATATATGTAAAGTATGTGATCTACAATATTTTTTTCTTGCATCATTTTCACATCATTTGGCATTGTTTACCATTGACTGGCAGTGTTCAATAGCATTGAACTGGATTTCACTGCCCAAGGTGAAAACAGACAAATTTCATTTGGACTGCCATCAACAGAGCAATGAAGATCGGCATTGTTGCACTTTACTCAGCAGTCTGAACAGTACATAGTGATACATTAAAGTTATTACACTCCTGTCTCTGTGGCGTAATGTGCAAGGGCATTCAGCTTAGAGAAACAGCACAGGTGATGCGTGGATTGAAACATGTTACCAGATCATTTCACTGAGGAAGTTCATAACAATTCTTTATATTCACTTTGTTATATGAATGTGCTGATGTTGGCAACTCAAGTAAGGTCAGTATTGGCTAAAGCTGACAGATAAGTAATTTGAAATTATTTAAATGTGAATTGTGTATGCTGTGTGAGCAATTAAAGCATTTCTGCTCTTCCCTGTGACCTTCTCCATCACCATTGCATTAGCTAACATCCAGAAATTGTGAGACATACATGATAATACTGATGTGGCTATGAAATGTGAGAGGGCTGAATGTATCACTGTAATTCATTAGTAGCTGTGCTCATTGCTACATATACATTGTGATTAATTTCATGTGTCTTCAATTTTTTATTCCTGAAAAGTTGTTTGAATGCTTCAGGTATCTCTGCTCTGGCTGCAGGTGCAGTAGTATCCTCTGGGAGCAGAAGTTGTTGAGGTGGCAATTTTGTCATCTATCAGGAGCTGACAGGGCTAGTGGAGGATATAATGGAGAGGGGCCTTGGTGCACGTATTGGCAGGGTTGAAAAGGTCTAGCATTACATTGCAAAGATGATGCCATGTCTGAAACTGACACATGGAGCTGCTGCAGGAGACACTGATGACAGTTCTGAGGGTGAGGACTAGATTCTCACTGTTTTCAGGCTAGATGTGGGTGTGCCTCCAATGTCTCCACCTATCCCTGATCATGGTATCCCCCAACCTTTTGTCTCTATCACCGTCTCTGTCTGCCTTGAATGTCTGTGAATGCTTCCTAACCAGCTCTACCTACCTGGCCCTGTCATCCCTAAGCACCTTTCCCAACATTCCTCTCTTCCCACACAAAAAAATAAAAAAAAAAAAACAGACACCTGTCCCACTAAAAAAAAATTACACCCAGTACATAGCTCTCCACTTTACCTGTGTGTCATCTTGACACAATTGATTTGATCCAATTGGCCATACAACATTATTCTGTCATTATCATTCATCACTGGTGTGGTGATTCTGTAAAGTCATGAACTTGTGTGTACAATTGCACAATATACATTGTGAAGAAGTGGATAGCTATGGTGCTTTCCTATGACCCTCCTGCATATTCCTATAGTATTTACCCTGTGTGCTAATCCCATTTTCACCACTGTCCTATCCACCTCTTTTTCACACATTTAATCTAGTCAAAAAATGTATTCAGACACAACACACATGGCTAGAAATGGCCTGTGGAAAAGTCTTCACTTTATGTCCTCGGTATTTGTGTGGAGTTTGGCATAGCACAACAATGCTGAATGACAGTGAACACTGTTTAACATCTTATTGCAAAAGATGAGGATTTCATTTTAATCTGCAGTGGTCCAGTAAATTTCACATAAATGTGCAAAAATCTATTGCACTATGGGAATGCAGAGTACAGGCAGACTAAAGGTAGAAGTGTGATACAGTTAACTGAACAATTTTTAGGCTGCTGGGAGAGTTAAAGTTGGAGTTTCTAGGTGGTATGTTGAGATAATTGACCTGTATATAGCCTGATTTTTTTGCATAGTGTCATGGGTTCAATAATAGCTGTTTGTCAATTTATTACTTCATGACAGCTCATATTCCTATCGTCTGTTTAACTACAAACATCAGTATTTCTCTTCATATACAACATTTCCTTAACATATCATTAGAATTGTGCAGCAAGACACCATTATGAAAAACACTGCAGCCCCAGCTGGGAGACTTATTAAGTACAACATATCCTAGTTAGGTATTTTATGTTTATTGCACTCTCCTTCCCCTTATGTCTACCTATAGAAAACACTTTATTGTACAGAGCATGAAAGGTTAATTAACAATTAAGATGAAAATACTATACAAATGTTCCTATATGTCCCACAAATCATATTGTTGCTATTCCTTTCTGCACATGTCTGTATCACTCTCTCTTCACCCCTCTGCTTCATTAAGTTGTCACCGTGCTTCACCAGTGGTATTTTAATGTTGTGAAGTTGTAATTCCTTTATGGTATGATGGGCTAATGCTCACATGTGTAGAATGATTTTTCAATAATTTCATGAGTTCTAATCCAGACATTTTCTATATGTTACTGCCTGTTCAGTACACTAATTTATGTGTACCTGATGGCTACATATTGTTATGAGCCACCATTATCCTCTTCCTGTCATAATCTACCTTGTCCCTGCCTACATCTCACCTTGCTGATGTATCTTCTCCCTTCTGTGCCATTACTTTTCCACCTCTGCATCTCCACAATGTCTGGTGATGAGCAGAAAATACTACTAAGGCTACATAGATGTACACAGCTTATGGCAGTAGCTTATGGTTTTATTGCCTTCATCTGCATGACTCTGTCAAACTTTGTGCTGCTATGCTAAGCTATGTTTATTCAAGTTAATGCAATTTTGAACAAGATGAAGAGTTGGACGTGCTGATTATACTTGTAAACAAGGTTGTGAAGATCAATACATGCATTCAAGTTTGCTGAAATCTACTGTCAAATAATAACTGTCACAAGTATGACTTTCTAGTTGGTTTATAAAGATAAGACTCCAGTATAAATATTTTTCTTTTCATGCTGTAAAATTTCAGATACAGAAGGATAAAAAAAAATATTTCATGATGTTTTGTTCGACTCCTGTGGCTGCAAATCTTGCCTAAATATTTACTTAACACTTCATTATCCTGCTGCTACATTAATGTGCCTGCTACCTGTTGTGAAGCCTGTCTTGTACAGATGTTTGTGATGAAGTCAGCACAGATCAACACAGAGTACTGTGAATTACCATTGTTAAGTTCAACACTTCAAGATATGATTATGCACATGCTAACACTTTGCCATCATTATCCAAATCAGCTTAGCAGCGCTGCACTAAAAGAGTACAATAAAAAAATAAAGTAATTATAGTTTTCTGTTACACATGTGTGCATGTCTATATTACTTTTGTTAACAGGTGATTTTGATTTTAGAATGATGTTGCCTCACTTAATTTATGTTTAAAGTATATGTCTGCTATACAGTGTTTACATTTGCACTGCATTACCAGCTTGGTTAACCTATTCAGACAGAATCCATCACTGTCATTCTGCAGTGCACTGTCCTATGTATGATTTGAATGTTCATCTTGCCAGTGCACATAGTGCAGATATAAGACAATACAAGTGTGCAATCATCCTGACATGTAGTCACAGGAATACTTGATTGATAATCCACTAATGTGCAACAGTCAATTTGTGTGTTATCCCATTATGCAGAACATGTCAGTGTCCCTCACAGTAAAACAATATAGAGTAAAAACATTTCCTTATAAATGTATGTCATTACGTGACTGTCATAGTGATGCTACACTTTCCTGTGTACACGTATGCATTTGTTGCACAACATGTAATGCACAGTACCATCTCTTCAAACACTGCATTTTACAAATATTCCAATGTACAATTTCACAAAGGTATTGCCTATCTCCTCCAGCAGCACTTGTGACTGATACAGTGCTGTCTAGATAGTGTAACTAGATAGGAAGGAGGCTCAGTGTCCAACATGTAAGACTTGTGTGTGTGTGTGTGTGTGTGTGTGTGTGTGTGTGTGTGTGTGTGTGTGTGTGTGTGTGTGAGTGTGTGTTACTGTGTGTAATACCTGGTACTTTATCCTCTTTTCCTGAGTAGAATATGCTTAACTAATTTCACAGTTTTCTTATCCCAATTTTTACAGCAACAGCCTGTATGAGGCACACTGATGAGGTCATCCTGATGAAAGTGCACTCTCTCCCCTTAAAGTCAGACTCCTCCTGTGGCACTTGCAACTAGTCCAGTGTTCTCTAGATTGTTTAACTAGGAAGGTATAAGGTTCAATGCTCAACATGAAAGAACTGTGTGTGTGTGTGTGTGTGTGTGTGTGTGTGTGTGTGTGTGTGTATAATTCTTGTTGCTGTTTATACATCCCCTGAGAATAAAACATCTAACTGTTTTCACTGCTCTATTATTCCAATTTTTGCAGCAACATCATGTATGAAACATGTTAATGAGGTCATCCTTACAAAAGTGAACTCTGTCCCCTAAGAGTCAGACTTCTCCTGTGGTGCTTGTAACTAGTACTGTGCTCTGTAGATTAACTAGATAGGTAGGAGGTTTGATACCCCCCATGAAAAAGTTGTATGTGTGTGTGCATGTGTGTAATGCTTGTCGCTGTCTATAATTATGCTGAAGAGACTGCACTGAAATATGCCCACATCTTCAGTATACAAACTTTTAAAGAAATATCCTGTGTAAAATACGTTGATGATGTCATCTTGACAAAAGTGCATTCTCTCCCCTTAAGAGTCAGATATCTCCTTTGGCACTTGTAACTAGTAGATTGCTCTCTAGATTATGTAAGTAGATATGGTAATAGCTTCAATGGACAATATGGAAGACTGGTGTGTGTGAGAGTGTTTACAGTTAGATGAGCATGTACTCAGTCAACCTCTACTTTAGATAAAGTTTGTAAAATGACAGATGACTCTATCATTCCCTAAGTCCACCTTTCAGATCAACAACTTCTTTGCATCACAAAGGTGTAGCTATGCATACTGTTTGTACTGGAATTATTACAATTTTCTATGCATTCCTTAAAGAAAATATTGACTTTTTAGGAAATACTCTGACTACAAATTTGTAAATTAATGCTACAAATAACCATGTCATGGTTTGAAAAAATATCCATTTAATGTTTTTATAGGGAAAGGAATGCAAACATTTGTTATTTGGGGTGAGGGGAGAACCTTTCCATTCTTCAAATGTCAGGTGTTTTGTGTGGCATCAATAAGAGCACACAATTATAAAATTACATTATCTGCCTACATCCCTGGTTCAACACACTGATGAAGTCACTGTTTTTCAAGTGAACTGAAGCTATTTGAATGTCAGACTTCCCATCTGGTGCCTGCATGTGTGACACTATTCTACAGAGTACGTAACTAGAGTGTAGGATATTTGTATACAGCAGTGCTTAACTTCTACAAGAGTGACTGCCAGTGAAGTCATGATTGTGTTATACACATTTGCAGTGGTAACTTTTACAACCCCTAATTGGCTGCAAAACTAATGTTACCAGACACATCTCATTGACAGTACACTGCTGATGTCATCCCTGCATATATGCTGTACATCTCAATTGTACTCATTATTCTTCTGTGGCACTGGCTGCTGATAATGTGCTGTATAGTTGGTATAAGTGGATATGTATGTCATTAGATTCTGTCAGTGCTTCACTGGTGTGACAGTGATTACTGTAATATACCGTTGGCTACCTCACAACCACTTTTATGTAGATATCTAATTATTTGTATCCATTTTTTATGTTGGTTAATGATATATCCTCACAGGTTGTGATTGGATAGCAGTAAAATGTTTATTGGATCATGTCATGCTGTGAGTTCTACTGTGGCATGTGCATTAAGTACTGGCTTGTATTGCATACCTACACAGACTGTGGTTCAATTCTGGGACAGTGTGTGTTCTACATGGTAGGCATAGCTTCCTTGTCAAAAAAGCAGTAGTATTGCAATGCTTAGTGTTGTGTGGAGACTAACAAATGTAACTCCTTTCCAGCATTGTGAATAAATCCAAGAGTTCATATTATAGTCAAACCTCCTGCCAGGTAGGTCATCAATACACCTTATATGGTAGGAAAGTGCTGTAATTCAAGGGTGTTTTTCCTTACATGACTGATAAGCACATTTCTGTGGCTAGCATGATTGTCATGCATCTCTCTGATATATGTTCTGGCATGTGTTTGAAAATGACATGATACTAATGTTTCTTATGTCATTCATTGCTCTTATGCATTACTGATTCATAAGATAATTGTGCTGTGTAGAGCATGTCTTCCTCTGTACATCTCTTTAATACTGCAATATTTTTAGTCTTGCTTTACAGCTTAATGAAATATGACTGATTCTATAAACATTTCTTACTGTATGGCACGTTGCCAGACAATCAGAAACTGTGATTGGTCCTCAGTTACAACAGTTTTTCTTGTACTGCTGCTGCTGATGTGCTTTTCTGTCATTGTTCCTATTGTTCCCTGTAATTGCATGTGAGCTTGCCCAGTATAATTACTATACCAGACATGTTTGCAACTCCGCAATGGCAAAACTGGACTCCTGACATGGCGGCCACTCTGTCTTGTCATTTGTCACTTATGTATGTTGTTTGTTATTAGATTGACATGCAGCATTTACATAAACATATAACACTTTCTTGTCTATTACATGCTCGTAGGTGATAAACACTTTTCCTTCTGGTGCCACTGTCATTTCTTTGCAAAACATGCCCATTTCTGATTTACCTGACATTACAGCATGTGGTGAATGGACAGTACAGCAGTGCTGTCAGCTTGCATACGTAAACTCCCTGCATATATATTTCACCTGCAATAATCACATTTTATGCATTCATCCCTTAAAGTATCTTCTGCCCTTGCTGACTGTTATCGCAAGTCCATGTTTTACCAACATGTTTATCACATTTTTACTCCCCTTTGTTACACTACAGCTTTGTGTCCTTATCACATCCTTTATTAGCATGTCCATTTCTATTTATGTGCATTACTGTGGTATCCTCATTGACATTAATTATCATTGCATCAATATTGTAGGATTTATGTCAGCTTCTTATACATGTTCATCACATTTGCCTGCAGGGTATGAGTACACCTTTAACATTTTCCTTCTTCAACATTTAATATCTGTTATGACATAATTTAGTGTAACAATTCCCCCATATCACGTCCCATTGTTCTGTATTGTTTCCTTGTACTTGCTGTTAATATGTCTGGGCTACAGCATGTGCTCATATGTGTGTATTGCCTATATGTTAGCTATATTGTTTACACTGAGTGCTTATGCTTGCAAGCACCTTTCCATGGCCACAAGCACTATTGCTGGTCACAAAAAGGTGCTTGGAAATGTGTAGACATGATAAGCTGTATGCATAAATGTTTAGTGCTGATGCTTATCCTGCCACATGCTTACATCATGTAGGCATAGCATGGCTTCTATCTGGTTGCTAATGAATTCAAGGGTACATCTTAGTTTTGAAATACAGTTTCCATTTTCTGGTGCACATTGTTTTGACAAATGTGTTTTCTTTTATTTTTTTCTTTTTAAGCCCATTTGTCAGAAGGTAATTGAATCATAAAGGGGGCAGTGTGAGGAAGAATTTCTCCTTGCCCTGTGCATACATATATCTTTTTCATTCAGGGCTGCATTGGCAAGTTTTAATCAATAAATCAGTAGGGATCCACAATTCTAGTAAAAAGTTTGCACTTCTACTTTTTTTCACTTCCTGACTACTACTTCATGCTGACTCAAATCCTTTACTGTTGTGTATGGTTGAAAAAAACGCTGATGTTGTTCACAAGTACATTGTAAATTGTAAAAAAAAATGGCTACACCCAATTAATAGTGACAACAGATGACAAACAATTAATGTTCAATATTTATCTAATGTAACACTTTATCGTTCCTTAAAATCAAACACATGTTATAAATAACACATTCAAAAAGGTGTAATAAGTGACAGTGTAATAATATATTTCCTATATTAAATTATTTTTTGAGATTGACACAAGATATAACATCGTGGTTAAATTACCCATCTCCAAAAAGCAGATTACACAGTTGTGAAATTAGATACAATTATTATACTATTATATATTTAAACCTGGTAACTTGCATCTTTTCTTACATACCTTTTTATGTAATTTTTGAATAAGTAATTAAAGCTTGTGTGGTGCTAAATCCATGCTCCCACATTAGAAATTCAAAAAGGAAGTAATATCCTTCCCTGAGTGAAACTCAGAATCACTTTGCAGAATGTAGAGGAAGTGCAAACTTCTGTAAGTCAGTAACTTTCTTATTCAAGAATTTTTTTTAACAGTTTCTGATGAAACCAAACTCTTCTATTATTATTATTCTAAAAGAAAAAAAATCCTAATAATTAAATCAGCATGATGGCATGGTGTAACAGAAATTTTAATATGGCAGGGAAAAGCTGGTTATTTGGGACTTTTACCATATTTTTGTGCAGTATGGAGCCTTAGTGTAAAATTTTGGGGGGAATCTGTCTCTACAACCTTCATCTATGTTCTTGCTAAATCTGAGTTGATTTTGATAAGACAATATTGATATTATTACACCTGCATGTGGTATATTATGGCAAGTTTATTATGTAGTGATTCTCCAAGTTGGATTTCATTAAACCAGCAGTACCAAGATGTTGTTCTGCAAATAGAAATAACCACATTTGTTTTTGTACAGAGGTCTATGACCTTCATTTCTATTATTTTAAAAAAATATCCATGAAACTGGCACATGTAAGAGAACACATCAAAGAATGAATGGACTGCTTTCAGTATAAGACAATCTAAATACCTTCATGTCACACTTCTCACACAATCAGGATTTATAGAATCCTATTTGATGATTAATCCATGATTGTTTTGTAGGCCATCTGTAAGGTGATGAGATGAGATTAGATTCCCTGTTTCTCTGTAACAAATCCTGGAAAGTGTCTACATATCCTTATGTGACAAAATAGCATACAAGGATTGCAGTTATGTTTTTGTAGTGAGAAGCATTTGTAAGCTTTTGCAGAATTTTTGAACGCAGGTGTTTACATCTGTAGGGGGACATAAATGAAGCAATGGTATGTACAGGCTGACAGTAGTTTGCATATAATACATAGGCATAATCTGGAAACAAGAAGGGATGAGTTTGGTGTGGTAGATGTCAGATGTTAGAGCAATTAGGCACAGGAGATTCATTGTTTAAGGATATTAGCTATAGAAGTGGAAAAAACAATTAGGCAGCAGCTAATTTCAGAAACCACAGCTCAAGAATGTTGGTCCTGAGTACTGTTTCTCACATATGTTTTGTTGCCATCTATCATTTGCCATCTGGCATGATGTTCCAGGTTCCCCCATCAGTCTTTACAGCAAGCTGGAGAAGGTATGGGGTGTTCCATGCTGACACCACTCTGATGTTGGAGGAGCTTGTACCCTACCACTGGCCTGCATTTAATCCCACTGCTGTTGTGTGGCACGTTTACCTCAGTGCACTTGTCCATGTCATGTCATATCATTTTCATTATCTCCATTCTGAACGTGTTGCTTGTGTTTCACCCTCACCTTTGCTGCCTGACCTACAGCCTTTACCCTCTATTGTGGGGCACAGTCCACCTACTGGGATCAGATGATTGATATTTAGCTGCTCATTCCCATGTGCCCAGGGTGGTCCTTCCTGTGTCCAGGCTGCTTGACCCTCGGTGTTCTGCATCACAGTCAGTGGCCTGGCATTTATAATATATCTACATCACAGCATACTTGTTATTCTAACTTGAATACCAGTAAAAACATAAAAATAATGCATAGGGACCACCTATGTATTATTCCACCTACCCCTAGTCCAAGTAAAGTCAATAACTTCTTCTCTCTTCAACTGGTCTCAACTGTAACAATAAAAAAATGCTTAAGAAAATAAGGTCCACTATCCTAGTGGTAGACAACCTACCAGCACAGTTTCTAAAACTAGCTTCTGAAGCAATAGCCTACCCAGTTTCCATACTCCTAAAGAGATCTATATTAGAACACCATGTCCCATTAATTTGGAAGACTTCCCACATAATTCCACTTCACAAAGGAGGCAGCTCCACAGAGCTAGCTAACTACCATCCAATTGCCATCTTATCCCCTCTGTCTAAGATACCAGAGAGAGTTGTACACACACAAATCATAGAATACCAGCAAACAAACTACTATCCCATACCCAGCATGGTTTCCACCCACACCACAGTACTACTACTGCTTTATTATCATTCACCAACACAGTAAACCATCACAGAAACAATCACAAATATGTATCCTCTATTTACTTGGACCTTTCTAAAGCTTTTGACATGGTTTCATACAATAAACTCCTAACCACCCTTTCAGAGGTAAAATTTTGTCAGTATACTCTTGCTTAGTTCCAGGACTACCTGACTGGATGCCAACAAGCAGTTTGCTGGCAAAGAACCCTATCACCAGTTCTTTCAGTGACTCTAGGTGTTCCCCAAGACTCCATACTAGGTTTCCTACTTTTCTCATTATTCACAAACAACCTCTGTACCTCAGCCCCATGTGCCTCTGTTATTCAGTATGCACATGACTCCACAGTAGTATGTGCTGCCCCTACCTTACAAGAACTACAATCATTTAGGCAAGAGTCCTTTCTAGTGGTTGAAACATAGCTAACAAATTCCCACCTAATCCTGAACCCCAATAAAACTAAACTCATGCTGTTCCACACCACTAAAATTACTGCACCCTTCCACTCTTTTCATATTATATCAACAAACAATGCCATCATCAGACCCACTGTCCACACCAAACTCCTGGGGGTTGAAACAGATAAAAGCTTGAGATTTCACATCCACATATCTCAAACCATAAAAAGCACACAGAAAATTAAGTACACTGTACAGGAACAAACTCTACCTTAGAAAAAAACACAAAAGCCACCATAGCCCAAACCCATTTGATCTCCACCATGTTCTATGTGTCACCCATATTTAACAGTCAAAGAAAATCTGACCTAGCAAAACTAGAGACATGCTAAAACAAAATTGCAAGCTTTGCCACTAACTCAAATTTTAGGTCACATCACTGCTCAGTACTCAAGCAGCTCAAATGGCTAGAACTTCCTCAGCTCATGCTATATAACCGACTAACCATGTCCCAGAAAATATTCTATCACAAAGAAAAAATGCCTGGCCTGCAAAACCACCTACAGCTATACTCCAGAGCTAGAACCCTATGATTCAGCAACAAAAGCCTGTTAAGTATTATCATTGCCAACAATCAGGCTGGCCAGTCCCTCTTCTCCGACTGTATAGCTAAAATTTGGAATGCACTACCTTCCAACATAACATCTGCCACAACCTCAGCACAGTTAAAATTAAAACTAAAAACTCACTTATCCAAAAATGGCTATGCCCATGTACTGCTCCTGATTAAACTGCCGGAGCCTAAAATTACAGCTACTGCTTTTATGATGACTAAAACTCAATAACACTACTTTTTTTCCCAACCCAAGATCTTCTAACTCTGATGACTAAGAAAGACTACTTGTGAGTTAATATTTGGTGATAGACTCTCTCATACCTGTAAATTTCTAATATGCTTCTTTGAATTACAAAAGGATATCAGATCTTTGTTAACTATACTTGCATGTGAAACATTTATTTGTTACTGTCTACAACTGTGTATGATAAATCTTGTTAACTATGTATGTTTTATGTGGAGCTCTTCTCCCCAGACCTCTGCTGAAAAAGGATCTGTGCGTAGTCAGACTTTCCCGGTAAACAAATTCAAAATAAATAAAAAAAATAATAATAAAATAAACATGCATCAAAGAGAAATAAGTGGTGTTTCAAGCTGGCCTGTCATAATAAGTGTTGTAGTGAAATAGTCAAACTATATTTCTTTGGCTGGATTTCTGGCATAGGGCACACACAAAATGAGGTGTGAGATTCTGCCATGCACTTTATAGCAATAAAAACGTTAACATTTTAACATCTAGCATTTTAAGTAATCCTGAAAAGCAACATTTGGCATTATACTACTTTTCTGACTAGAACTGTGGCATTCAGCTTCTATCTTGTAAGGCAGAGCACAAATTGTTAACATAGTGCTATTCTGTGTTAGTAAAAAAGACTATGAAATGCCTGAAATGCACTTCTGTGACTGGACATGAGGCACTTCTGTGGCTGGATGTGAGGCTGTGGGGGTGGGGGTCTTGACTAGGGCTGTGACATTATCATTTGCACTTTATAACAGTGGAAGCTCAATGTATTCTGTTAAAAAATACAAACGAGATATACACAGACATGCACAGACACACACACACACACACACACACACACACACACACACACACACACACACACACACACACACACACACACACACACACACACACACACACACACACACACACACACACACACACACACACACACACAAACACACACACCCAGTTTTAGTGATATGGTACTGTGACATAAAGTAAGATATAGCATTTTAAGATGCCAGTAGAAACAAACAGTTGACTCTGTATGGCTGAATTAAATAAAAATATTACAACAGTATGCTGTTGTACATTGAATACCTCTGTACTAAGATGGCTGATTACGGTTGATCTCATTTGGAACTAAGACATTTGCATTGCACTTTAGAGCAATGGAAAAATAGCATACTCTTCAAAAAATAATACATTGTTAGCAGCAAATATGGATAGCACTTTTGGAGTGGAGCTGTGACATACAGCAAGATAATCTGCAGAAACCAAGGATCTCTTTATATGTTACTTTTCTGTATTTATAAAGTTCAAATGCAAAGTGTTACATTTTTGTTACTGTAGCTTTTCTCTCTGGGCCTCCACAGAAAATGGAGTTACCACAGTCCAGTCGGACTACCCCAGTCAACAAAAGCAATAACTAACAAAATAAATAAATAAAATATGTAATATTATTATGTTACTAACCATACTTATCTAAGCAAATGCAAATTATCAGAGCTCCAGTCAACCTCAGCCCCTCTCAATCATCATGCATCTCAGAAATTGGGGGTTGCATAATGGCATTGTGTTGCTAGCATTATGTCACCCAGCATTGATTTAGCAATGTACTGTTAATATACAGAAATCCATTAACAATGTACTGTTAATATACAGAAATCCATTAACAATGTACTGTTAATGTACAGAAATCCATTAACAATGTACTGTTAATATACAGAAATCCATTAACAATGTACTGTTAATATACAGAAATCCATTAACAATGTACTGTTAATATACAGAAATCCATTAACAATGTACTGCTAATATACATAAATCCATTAACAATGTACTGTTAATATAGAGAAATCCATAGATGATGCTTTTTATTGGTGTTTTCATCTAGATCACAGGTCATAGGTTGTTACTAGGCTAATGACCACTAGGGCCCTTACAAGCCTAGCCATTCACCCCAAACATTTGGGTCCCAAGTGTCATATGGGGGGAGGAGTGCTAGTAGACAGGTAGCTAAGTATTTGTAGAGTTGTGTAGGCAGGTGTTACTTAGAATAATAAGTTTCTTATTGATGGCCTCTGTCCGTAAGGGATATGAGGTTCAGACTGGAGGGTAAATTTATGGTTTCCAATCAAGTTGTCAAGGTTTTGGTTGAATCGGTCAGGGATGAACTCTGTTTCACATGGATATGTCTCTCAGGCACTTCTGTTTCTGTCAAAAGTGAAGTTCAGATACCTGGATCTAGTATTTGTGGTGCTGTGTTTTATGCATATGCAACAGATCCATCAGGGCTGGGAAAGTCCTGTAAGCCAGGCAAAGACCCCCTATCAGCAGCCTGTAGGAGACTAAATACAGAGAAAAAGCCTTTAGGTAATCAGTGTAGGACAGGGGAATCGTGCCCTGAATTCTCTTGGTGAGAAAAACTTTGTGGGCTTTCCAGCTGTTGCAGATGTCTGGTTAGGTACATGCCAAAGGGGGTATTGTATTCAGTGCTAGGTCTGATAAGGGCCAAGTAGAGTGCTGCTATAACTTCCTTGGATCTGGATGTCATACATATATTCATAGGTTCATAGTTTAGTACTAGACTAACTACCCTTGTGGGCCATTTTAAGCCTAGAGAATTATCCAATGTGAAAATCAAACCCTGCATCTTGTGTCTGTAATGTAAACACTTCAACCTCCCATCCTTTACCTATAAGTTGGATGACATAAAAGGATTTTCTTATTAACTTAGCTACATGTTGGTCAAAGGCCAGATTGCTGTCTACATATGTTCCCAGATCCCTTACTACTGGTTTAACTCTTAGGGGCATTTTATTGATGGAGTAATTTACTTGTGTTGATAGTTTCCCAAAGGGCATTATAATGCATATTTTGACATTGAGTTTTAGGCCTTGGCTTTGGCACCAGTCATTTGTTTTAGTGTCAAATCTACTTAGAAGATGTTTGTGTCGTAGAAGAGAAGGCAGAAATATATAATTGCTCCAGTTTACAGTCATCTGCAAATGTAGTGAGCCAGAGGCCTTTAACATTAGCCTTGACTTTCAAGAAGTAGATGCCAAAAATTAACAGGCCTAACGTGGAACCCTGGGGTACTGCACTGGTGACTAGTGTCTTGGTGGTGGTGGTCTCACTGATTGTGACTTCTTGGGTCCTGTCTATTAGCCAGCTGGCAATACAGTGAGTTATGTAAGATTTTCACCTAGCTCAGAGACTTGTCAGCAATGCCTGAGTGGGTATTCTATCAAATGACTTAGCCACGTCAAGATACACAGTATGCACTGTTTTACCCTCGTCCATCACCTTCTTGACCCTTTCAAAGAAGTCTACCAGCTTAAGAAGGCATGACCTTCCCTTAACAAAGTCAAAATAGGATGGGTCCAATCACTGTAGATTGACAATGTCCTTGTTTATCATTTCCATGATAATTCATTTCATAGCTTTGCATATTAGGCTTCTTAGACTGATGGCTCTGTAGTTCCCATGGTCAAATGATGGTCTGCCCTTGTGAAGGAGAATATCTGCTGTGGTCAACCATTCACTTTTAACATAACTTTTTCAAGGTGTAGTTGAAGAGTGCTTCAAGTGGTTCTGATAGTTCATGTTTTTGACTGTTCAGGAGGCAACCGAGGATGTTGTCGGGACCCACGGAGGCAGTGTTCTTGGCTTTAGTGAGTGCTGCCAGCCTCTGGTCCCTGTTAATAGCTGGGGGAAATATGTTGGAGGGAATTTCACCTTTTTGAGCTGGGGGGGGGTTGAGGGGGTAAAGTATGAGCTGAATTTATCAGCCAGTAAGTTTGCTATGTCACCCTGATCAGTGTAGGTGGTATCATTTACCACCAGTTCAGCACACTGTTATGTGTGCTGAACTGGTGGTAAGCACACTGTTATGTGCTGCCTCTAAGATTCTGGACATAGCTGAAGAAGGCCTTCTGATTGTCTGTAGTCTACAAGGTTATCCTGACCTTATAGTTGGCCTTCTTAGACTTAATTAGACCTCTTAGTTTCTTATTTAGTTGTATAAGAAAGTATTTGTCTTTAAGGGAGTTGCTTTTCCTAATTTTGACAATGAATTTTCTTCTCTGATAATATACCCTGTTTAGGTAAGAATGCCACCAATGGGGTTTACTTTCAGGGTGTGTTTCTGGGTTTATTTCTGGTAGGTGGATCAGGTAGTTCAGCTAGAAAAAAAATTGTTTTGCACCAAAATCAGGAAAGGAGTCCAAAATAATGTTAAGAGAGTGTAACATGCTCGTACCAAGTGACATAAAGATAGCTTACAATTCTAGTGCCCAGTGTGAACATTCTGAAATACACTCAGATTTAATACTGATTTCTGAGTTACCTAGCTACAAGGAATCCCTGAGAATGCAGTCATAGGTTTTAATACTCTGGTTCTAAGTGCAGTCCTATGCCCACAACCCCAACACATGGATTTGTTTTTCTTTAGTCTTTTAAAAGTAGTGACAGGAAAAGGATAATGGCTTGCATTTTAATTTTCTGTGAGGATGAGGTTGTTTATAAGAATATAAAAAGATTTTAAAAATGACAACACCAGTCACAGCAAGCACTCTTTAAGCAATTCCACCAAGAATGCACTTGTATTATACTTACAGAGCTAAAAATACAACAGACTACTTAAGAGTAAAATCGAAATTCAGAGCCAATGGCAAT
Organism: Protopterus annectens; assembly: GCF_019279795.1. Taxonomy (NCBI): domain Eukaryota; kingdom Metazoa; phylum Chordata; order Ceratodontiformes; family Protopteridae; genus Protopterus; species Protopterus annectens. The sequence goes on along the minus strand of NC_056726.1, from coordinate 25,264,577 downwards.
TTCAAGTTTTCTTCAATTTAACTATCACAAAAATATGTCAACTGATTAATTTAGACATTATGCTAATACTGAAACTGTTTTTCCTCCTTTGCTTGCATTTACCTAAAAATCACACTTCTTATGATTCTAACCAATAGGCATAGAAGAGTTGCTGACTGTATATTAAAGGTAATATTAGTTATTTTTTATTTCCCTCCTCTGCTGTCCAGTAACCAGAACAGCAGCCCTCCCTTTCCAGCATTTCCTTACAGGGAAGCTGTGTTTTGTTTTATAGGGTAAGGAACCATCAGAGTTGACTGCTGGAGTAATAATATTCAGACAGTATGTAGTAGAAATGAATACTTTGGGATTTTCCATTTGGCAGAATTCAGAAGTCTTGGCCTAAATGAGTTGACCAATACTGTAACTCATTAGACTAGAATGACACTATGTATTTACATGTTGTAAAGCATTTGTTGAGAACTGTCTGCTGTGCTTACTACCTGTGGTTGTACTGTGATTACAATGTAATGTGAATTCCATCAATAATTTATATCAGTTTATTGCATTTTTGCTTTATCCAGGTTTTACACGGGGTGACATATTGCATTTAATTTTCTTTTTTTCTTTCTTTCTTTTATTCTGCTGTCAGTGATTGTGGTCCCAGTTTGGTAACATTGTTTACAAATTAACTTTACCAGTATAATGCTGTCAACCAAATTACTCCTTCCTCAAGCAAGCAGTTGTTTGCACTAAGTTTAATTTTGTATTTTATAAAATGAAATCTTTATATACAGCTATTAAATGATGGCTTCTGCTTTTTTTATCTGTGTAGAAGGTAGACACTGACTCACTACAGATTGTTTGAGCAATTCCCAAGAGGGATTCTCCACCAGAAGCTGGTAGTCAGAGATGAATCCGTACACTGGGACTTGAGCTTAATGGTTAAGAAACTCACTTCCTTACTACATCTGGCTTCATTCTACTAAATGATTTTTTTTTCAGGTATTTGCATCTTCAGTCTCTTATTTGTCAAGACCCTTATGATGGGTGCCATATAGACTAACAGAGCCTGATGACTAATCCTCACTTTCTCCAGACTTATTCTCTTAGGTTTATTAAGCTATTTCATTCAAAATTTCTCCTTATTGTCTTTTTTAAACAAACAAAAAAAAAATGACTGTCTTAACTTTTCACACACACAACCAAACTAAATAAAGGTACATGCTACTTATATATTGATCATTACAGTATATTACAAAGTCTTTATCACACTTAGCCTGAGTAGGGTAATATACAGCCTTGGGGACACAAAATGTGATAACATAGTGAAGGAACCTGTCTGGTAAAAAAAGAAAAACACAGATAGACTTTATTGACCAATGAACAAAGCACAATCAAGGTTATAGGCTGTCTAGGACCTACACATGTGCATCCCATAAGTTACTCATTTAGTTACTGTCTGTTATGCAAGTTGGCATGTTAGCAGCAATGCAAGACCTGCACTTATTTCTGTCTTCAGTGAGTTTTTGTACTGTGCCTCAGCTGTAATTCAGGGTCTTCAGTTCAGTTTCTGTAGTACGCCTGAAGGTGTTCTTTGGCCTGCCTCTCTTTCATTTGCCATCTTGGGGACAGTGGCCTCTACCCGTTGACCTGTCTGGCTTGGGCCGACCTGTCAGGAAACTAAGCTACTACCAGATTTGCTCTTTGGTTCACTAAGATATTTAAGCCCATTGACCACATCAAGTTGCATAAATTAGGAAGCCTCAAGTTTTTTTTTTGTTCTTATTTTCTGGTCTATAAATGACAATGACTGATTAATTTACTTGCTATACCCAAAGGATTCTGGTTTTATTTCATGAGAGAAGGAACTGTACAAAATACACAGGTTGCCCTGGGTCATTAAAGAAAATTCTACAGCCAATGGGTCTAAGTATAAATGTTTGTTTAATTATAAGTCAAAGAAATCCTAATCCCTCAGAGCCACACGCTCCAGGGATCTAAACCTTGTCATCACAATAAACAAAACATGCTGGAGGGATAGGTTCCTGACCCAGAGACTCCCCAGACGATGGAATAGATTGCCCATACATGTAAAGCAGAGTGCCTCTTTGGCCCTCTTCAAAAGGAACCTTGATGATTGAATGGGAGAAAGGAAATTCACCCAGGGGATCACGTCAGTCGCCCTGCTAGACAGGGGTCCAGGGAAGTAAAGAGTGTGGGAAGAAATAGCCAGGGAATTGTTATGGCTAGGCTTGTATAGGCCCTAGTGCTGATAGCCTAGTACCAACCTATGAACCTATTATATTGTTTTCTATAGGTCATAGCAGGTTCCAGTCTGGTAGAATGGCTGTTCATTTTTTGTGCTCCAGGAGTAGCTACACTATTTTATGACTATCTTCCAAAATAGGTCACCCAGCTATCATCTGGGAATGTAATATGGAGCATTTGAATACCATTTACTTGAAAACTGTGGCAATGATTCATGGAAATCTATTCTAAGCAGCAGTTTTATGGAGGAGATGTGGAACCAATCAGTAACAGGATTGCAGGACTGTTTTAAAACCTGTCATATGGTTCTTTGCATTCTTATCTCTAGCTGTTGTACAGCTCAACATTTCTACTATGCATCCACAAAGATCATTTTGTGCAGACATAACATTTTTTATGTTGATACAGGATATTTATGTACAGCTCTTTCTTGAAAAAAGTCTCATCATTTAAAATGTCACTCTCTGATTTGCTTCTGTCAAATTGCTTGACCTGAGAGCTCAGCTATTTTATACTAATTTGCTGCAGTTGTTCATTTATGTAAGCCTTTGTTAATCTCAGGACAATTCCCACAGAACGTTATTCATTTGTATATTGATATTTTCCTCTCATCACTATAGTAGAAAAGGCAATTATATTGGCAGAACTACCACTGGAAATTTTGGCAAGTCTCAAAGAACAACAGAGTTAATTTGCAATGGTAACAAAGTAGTCTCTATTACTCTGCTAACTACAAATATTTTAACAAATGCAAATGGTCCCAACATTTAAAAGTAAAGAAGAGTGAATATACTATTCTTAACACCAAAAAATTATTTCTTAAATGTTTTGTTATAGCCTCACAGTACTTGTCACATCTCTACTCCTCATTGAAGGTGACATTCAACCAAATCCTGGTCCTACTTATGATACATTTCCTAGTCAAACAACTAAAATGAAAAACTCATCAGTGGCTTTCATGACCATTTGTGGTTTAATTAACAAATGGCCTCAGAAGTATAGTCTGATCAATACAACCCCAAAGTTATTGCTGCCACTGAGTGCTGCATGAAAGCTCTTCCAGTATTCCTGCATAGTTCCTTAATAAGCAGACGGTATTTACTGACAACAGACCAGACACTAGACATGGGGACGGCACATTTATGCTTATAGAGAAGGAGGCACACCTCTCCCCATCACTGCTGAACAGTAGAAAGACAGCCTTAGACAATGGTCCTGTCTCCTTGTACAAATTGTCCTAGGTGGTCACCCTAACATACATTTAGCAGTTATCTGTGTTCCACCTACATCATCTACTTCTTTCAGAGATGCTGTATTAAACAATACTGTGAACATTAAAAAACATCATCATAATGGATTATCTCAGATCTTAGACAGGAAAGGTCCAGAACACATTTAAACAGGCAAGCCATTGCACATCAACAAATAGAGTTAATCTCAGGTGGCAGACCAAATCCTAACTGTAAACGCATCCCTTTTCTTGATGTGATTATAACCAAGATACCAGATAAGCTGAAACATCTGCAGAGATATCTCAGTCGCACTAAACAATGACTACTACAAACTATCTGTCTGGCCATTTAAGTGTTGTAAACCTAAACCTTTTATTTCCACAGCCAGAACAAACCCTGATCCCACTGCAGAGCTTCTCTGCACAACTACAGCAAATGGACTGGGAACTGGTCCCTGTGAAAAGAAGAATAGTTTCAGGCAGACACTTCCCTTGGCTTATCCCTGATAGCAAAAAGCTAATAAATAATAGATGACAATCGGTCAGAATAGTAAAAGGAACCATCTAAATTCAACACATATCAGTATCTGACAAAGGAAACTAGGCTGAAAATCAAGTGTGCCAAAACTGATTATGCCAGACAAATACAAACCATTTATCTTGGACAACCAAAACAATTCTGGAAGAAATAAAACAACTCTGCACTTCAAATATTTTCCCAAAATGAGGCAGTTGTAGTATTTGTAGCAGGTATATGATAGAATATCATCAGGCCCCCACCACCTACCAACCTGTCTTTTTCTAATCCACCATCTTTCTAGCCATCTTCGCCATTTCACAAGATTGTTAACTTCTCCCAATTCTTCTTCAATGCCATTACCGAAAAAAGAGATACAAAAGCTCCTTGGAAACTTGGACACAGGCTACAACCACAAGTTTCACCCTTTACACCCCAAAATTCTAAAATTACCTCACCATACTCTCAGTAAGCACAGCAAAATTGCTCCCTTGTAGCTTTAAACATACCACGATTTTCCCCTGGCTAAATGTCCTTCCCCAATCTCTACAAATAACTTTTGCCATATTACCAACCTTTGTCCGATAACTAAAATACTTGAACAAAATAATATATGATTACATTTTTAGTACCTACTAGAATTTGTCCTCCTAACATATAGGCAACAATATTTCCATCCTAACTTCAGCACTTAAAATCTTTATATATTCACAAACCATATCTTTGCAGACATTAATCGTGGTAAAGTTACAGGAGCCGTCTTTTTAGATCTTAAGAAGGCTTTTTTATAACTGTGATCCCTGTCTTGTTGCTCCATAACCTGTCAAACCCAGGTTTCACCATGGAAGTGGTAGAGTGGCTGGACAACTATCTTGGAAATAGAACTTTCTCAGTGACTGGATCTTGTAATGGTACTTAGACTGGGAGCAGAACATGAGGGGTCTCTCAAGGTATATACTCTGATATTCTCACTGTATATTAACTGTACAATGTATGCAGATGGCATTGTCCTAAACAGGTGCAACAAAAGGTCTTCTATTCTGAACAGAGAACTTCAGAAGGATTTTAAAGTTATATGGAACTGGCTTTGTAAAAATAAGTTAATCGATATGAAAAAAAGAAAAAGATGCTGTTTGGCACCTCTAGAAAACTAAAGTCCTCCTCTATTTTCAGCATTACAGACCGTCTGGACACTGCTCTCGCTACAGACCCTCTCGGCACCACCCTTGCTACAGACTCTCGAGCACTGCTGTTGCTATCACTACTCAACAGAAAAACTCAGATCAACAAAGTATTAACTCAGTTTAAAGTTGCATACAAAATGTCGAACTTGTTGTCCACAGAAGTACGGCAAGCTGTTGCCATAAATGTGCACTTTGCCAGACTGGAATACCTACTCCTTTTAACTGCATCCCACCGAGCACACATTACAGCAGTCATTCAGTCATCTGAGAATAAAAGATTTGGATTACTTCACCTAGTTAACAAGCATGATCATCTCTGTGCTACCCTCAAATCAAAAAATTTGCTACCTGCTACAGCTAGACCTACTTTATTACTCAGTACTCTCATCTACAAAATATTAAGTGACATCTACTGTCCAGCACTCCTCAGCAGGCTGCACTTTAGAAACAGTGCTGGACTTTTAGCAATAATGAAAGCATTTAGTTATGCAGGCCACCATTCCCGTTTGGTATGTCTCAAGGAGCTTTCTCTGTAATAGTTTCAGTTGTTTGGAACAATCTCTTAGGGCATATCAGTACTGGCTTTCAAGAAAACACCCAATAACCTTCTGTTTAAAGAGAATTAAGTACAAGTAAATACAAGTGTAGTGGCGCGGGCTAACACAATGGTACACCAGCTTTTACATTCCATTGTACTGGTGCCTCCATTCCAAAATGTGTACATTTAGTCTGTTTGGTATTACCTTAAACAACAACAGTGATGCAAACATAGTTATTCCCTTCCCTGTTTTTGTACTGCCACATAATATTCACAAGCTGATGTCAAGTCCGTTACACTAGTAACATATTACAGTGCTGTGAGCTGTGAAATTTACTTGCAAAGAATTCTGCATTTATAATGACATTTACGTTGTATATTAACATTAGTAATGTATACGTTCTTGAAAATGTCATTAAATATTTCATCTATGGATTACCACACTTTGGCTTTATATTTATTGTATAGGCAATCTTTGTCAAATGCTTTAATGGTATTTATTTTATTATTAAGTGCTTTTTACTTATTATTGTCTTTGCCATTGTCGCCTAAGATGTGGCTGAAAATGGTCTCTGGACCAGTTTACTTACTTGGGTAACAAGGTATAAATAAATAAATAAATATTAAATAAAAATATGCTTAAGGAAGGTGGGAATAGGAGACATTTGCTACATCTAAACAAGAGAAGCACAACACATAAAGCAAAACTGACTACTTACATATCAGTCACAGGCATAACAAAGTAGAACTAGCTTGTTTAAGAGATTGTGCAGATGGTTCATAGTTTCATAGGTAGGTACTAGACTATTGGCCCTAGGGCCTATATAAGCCTAGCCAAATGGTACGCTGGCGTTTGCCACCCAAGAAAATTATTTTCCTGTGCCCCTGTCAAGCAGAGCCACAGAAGTAATCCCCGGGGTGAATTTCCTATCTCCCATCCAATCATCAAGATTTTTCTTGAAGAGTGCTAATGAGGAGCTTTGTTTGATAGAGATAGGTAGTTTGTTCCAGAGTATGGGAAGTCTCTGAGACAGGAATCTATCCCTCCAGCATGTTCTGTTTATTGTGGTGACAAGGTTTAGGTCCCTAGAGCATGTAGCTCAGAGGCATTGGGATTTCTTTACATGGAGCATGTCCAACAGCTCTGGGTTTGACATAACTTTGTATGTTAGGCAGAGATCGCCTCTGAGTAGGCGATATTTGACAGAGTAAAGCTGAATTTTTTTGAGACGGTCTGCGTAGGGCATCTGTTTGAGGCCAGTAATCCTCTTTGCTGAAGGTAATGGTATTCATATTATTAGGGTTAAGCCATTCAGACCCCCATTCTCATCAAAAGGTTTTATCAATTTTCAACAACTAAACCCTGCCCAGGTGATCTACCAAGGCAAGTAACCCTCCAACAAACTCCACTAAAACAAGCCATCCTAAAATTACTTGATAGGCAATATCCCACTTTTGCAACTTTATCTTAAAAAGATTAGATTGTTTGCTAGACTACACTATCAGATCACGGCCCCATTACCAATATATTCAATAGCATTCATTTGTTAATGTCATCATTATAAATCTGAGATGCAGCCATAGCTTTTGGGAAGAAATTAAAACTACCTTCAGACACATCAGACTCTAAGCCGTACAAAACCTTTTGTACCCCAAATTCTGAGCTACCTTCTACAGATACCCTACCAAGAAAGTGCATTCATTGTGTGGTGATGTGACAGCTTTTTGTAAAGCTCCATTCATGTTCCTGCAAGTTGCCCAGACCACTTTGCCTTCTTCCACTAGAATAATTCCAGAAAAAAAGTCCTTTTTTATATAAATAAGTTTTTTTCTCCAGCTTCATGTTTTGCAGTGGTCATCTTCATTGCCTCTGTACTGCAGGACAAAAGAATACTTATATTACAGCAGAAGAAACTCCACTTTGTACACTTACATTCTATAATGAGATATTACTAGTGTCCTGCTGGAGTCTATTCTAGGTAGATTTCTGCATATCTTCCCTTTATCTGCTTGAGTTTTTGCTAGGGGTCCAATTTTCTTCCATGTCCCAAAGACATGCTTGTTGGAGAAAGCACAGTCCTCTCTCTTGCCATTTGGTGTACATGTGGTGCATGAGTGAGTTTGTGTGTATATGCATGTGTGTGTGTGTGTGTGTGTGTGTGGGTGTGTGTGTGTGTGTGTGTGTGTGTGTGTGTGTGTGGGTGAAGAAGTGATAGGTAGGCAGATAGGTCTCAAGAGTAGTTTGGATACAAGTTGTGTCTGCAGGTTTGAATCTCATGAATGAATCAGTGTCCTGTTCAGGACTGAGTTTCCACCTTATATATGTTGATTCTCAGGATAAGCTCCTGTCCTGTTCTCTCTTTCATCTCTTTCTAGAATAAAGTGAGCATCAGAGAATTGTTGAATGAGTGCAACAGTCACAGCTTTAATGTTAAACTTATCCACAAATATCTATTAGAAACAAATGACTGAAACAGACATTGCAGAACTTGTTATGCTGTAGGACAATTGGTAATCCTTCAAACTGCCCATAGGTACATGGGCTTTGTGTGAATGACTGTGCCTGTGTGTCCCGTATTAGACTAACTTTCTAAATAGGACTTGTTTCTTTGCCTTGTGCCCACTAAGTTCTGCCATAGGCTCTGACTCTTCTATGACCCTGAAGCAGGCTCTGGATAATAAGAACATGAATAAACTTTTTTTGGACCAAGGTACAGCAGTATATGCATAAATTCTGAGGCAATCCTTTTTACTTCTAATTGTGCATGATTCTAATGTGATATAGGTTAATATTTTCAAGTAGGATACATTCCTACTAAGTATACATGTATATTCCTCTCCATTATTTATATTTTGTGATATTATACATATCATTTCCTACTTAATATTTTCTTCTTTGTTTCTCTTTTCATTCCTTTTTTTATTCCTCTCTTTAACTGTTCTGCATTTTTAGGTCTGACATAGTAGAGCTGCTCTAGAGACAAGAGTTATCTGTTGTACATTTCCAATAAAGCAAGTGCAACATTAACTAAAGTACAACACTGATTAAACAGCACTTTGTTCTCAGCTGTTATTTGAACAGCTGGTGACTTTTCTGATGATGTTTGTTCATTGTGGTGTGAAATGGACTTCTAACCAGCAATTACTATTCATAAAGAAACTGAAACCTAATGTGTCTGACATATTGCTGTTTGTAACAGATCAGACATTTTTACATTAATAGATTATATTACTTCTATCAACTACTTAATATCTTGCAGCTAATATTCATTTCTGGTTGTCATGAATTGACTTTTACCAAGCTGTCCCACTTCATTAACTAATTTTCTTCTAGGCCAGAGATCAAAGACTTTAGTTACACAACATACGGAAGTTTAATTCATTAAGTAAGTGAAAGTAATTTCTTTCTTTCTGGCGTGAAGTGGATGCTTGGACTAAGTTCTTACCTTGTAACAAGTAAATAATTTATTGGGGCCGATATTTCTCTTGCACAACTGTGTAGCGCTGGGCAACAACAATGCACTTTTCACCACAGTCAGTTTTTCTGCACATGTGTGTCTGTTCATTATTTGGTATGTACCTGATAACAGAAGCAGACCATACACATGGGTTTGCCATTAAATTGCATTCAACATTTGGCTTCTCCTGCATCCCTGCCTTAGCTCTCAGTGACACTTCCACCAGCCCATACCCTCTTGAATGATTTTGTGTATTCATTCCTCACCATCCTTTCTGGTAGGCTGTTGTACAGGTCCACAACCCCATCCATAAGGTAGGTGGTCCCTACAATCTGTGCCTTTGCTCCCCTACATATCTCCCAAACATCTTGTAGACTAAATTGTGGGAGAAACATTATTGCTTCATATTTATGTCTATAAGATACTGGAGTTGCCACCACATTAACAATATTGTGAATATTTTAGGCTGTGCTACCTGGAAAGAGGTGTACATGTTTATGAAGCACTGTGCTGCTGATGTTTTCTCCTCATTTGGACTCACTAACCTGCCAGAACACAGTTAAGGTAATGTGTAGTGTGAGTACCTGTTTATAATCTGTACTGTGAGTAACATGTGTAACAGCTGTTTATAATATGGACAGTGCAACAGCACATAGCAGTTTAACAGAAGAGTCCCTTAAATAACTATTCTGAAAATTTCAGAGCAAAATTCCTTATAGTTAAAACATTATAATCTTGCATGTTTATCAGTTCAAATAGGTGGTAAAACTATTTTACATTAAAATTTACTACGAAACATATGATTACCATACATGATCTATTAAAATTAAAACTCAAACTGTAAAAAGATTGCATTCAGACCATTGAAAAGTAAACTTCTGGAATTATAAAAAGCTGGTACAGCTGATAGAACATCAAGCCACTCATGTGTATAGAATATCAAGCCACTCATGTGTACCAGCCTTTTCAGTGAGAGATTGTAGAACAATGGAGAATGGAAAATGTACCCTTTCCCATGATATGGCAATCTTGGAGTTGATATATCTAAGTAGCAGTGGGGGTAAGGGGCTACAGTACCCATTTCATAAGTGCAAGGGGGCTTGCTCCACTGTAAAAAACATAAACATGTTTAAACAATTTGTATTTGTTTTTTTATCTGCAGCTGATCAATCAGTTGTGTTTGACCACTTGGCATTCAATAGTCTGAGGTTTTAATGCTGCATCATAATCTGAATAGATAGATAGATAGACATTCCAAGTTTTAATACTTCAATGTTCTGATATAGACCTGCAGGAGGTGGTTCTGCTACTGAACCCCCACTAACTCCAAATGAGGAATTCCTGTCCACTGTTATTACACATCAATTACATGTGTAAGTAAAGGTTGTGAGCATTGTCTAGCATCCATTTGACTGCATGTATGTGCATAGGATGAAAGTTGTACCTCCTAGGTGGTAAGCATATATAGTATCTGTTGCCTCTTGGCTAGGACAGAAATATATTATGCACACCTCCGTCTACCTACACCCACAGCAATTGGTGGTCCCCCCTCTGAGTCCTTAGCTGTGTGTGGCTGTGGTGATTTTGCCAGTGGTGGTGGAACGAGTGCTCCTTCCCCTTGGTGTTCCTGTTGCAGCTGTTTTCTCATGATAATATTGTGTAGGATAGCACAGGCAGTGATAATTTTGACATAAGTAGTGGGATTGTACTGCAAGCCGCACCCCTCCAATGTATCTTGTCACTGAAAAAAGTGATGTCAGCAGCCCAAACAAACACTCTATGATATTTCTGGTTTGAGCATGTGCCTCATTGTAGTGTTCCTTCATGGGTGTGTGTGCATTTCTGATGGGAATCATCAGTCGTGGTTTGAGGGAATACCCTGGATCCTGCAGTAAATGGCCTTGTGAGATATCCCCCCCCCCGGAAAACCTCTGGTATAGCTGTGAATCATGTCAGATATGGGAGTCATGGTAACTGCCAGGGTTGCCAGTAAACACATTTAGGATGATTCCCTTAGCGTTAAACACAACCTGGCAGTTAATGGAGTGGAAGCCCTTTCTGTTTATGTAGACCCTTTCCGGTTCCACAGGTGGTGCTTTGATCTCAATGTGTGTGCAGTCTGTGGTATGTGATAGAAATCCTGCCTAGTTGCAGCTCTATCCTCAGAAGAAAAAAAGAAAAAATATATATAAAATAAATATATATCTAGCATTCATGAATTGATATAGGGTCCTGGATGCTGATGCCTGTGACACCTCTAGCATGTCCCCTGCTGGTCTCCAGAAGGTTCCTGTAGCTAAAAGTCTGAGTGCTACACATACCTTAGTCTCCACAGGTATTGGTTCCTCTCAGTATGTCTTTGCTGTCAGCTGATGATGACAGAGGTTGCAGATTTCCTTGAGTGTGTCTCTATCCACCCTGTTGTGCTCTACTATTTCCACCTCTTGCAGACCATGGAAAGTTAAACAGGGTCTAAACACCCTTCTCCTTCTTGCTCAAGGTCTAGCAGCAGCACCAGTAGCAGCATAGACTTGATCCTGTTGCACATGCATATGCAGAAGAGCAACAGAATCCCCTAACATTCTTTCCCTCTAGTGTAGTTTCTGTGGCTGCATTCCATATGTTTTGGAATTTGAGGCAAAAGGCTACACTAAGTACACGACTGCTTTACAGCTTATTGAATAGCTTTGCTATTTTGGATTGGTTGATTGGCATACAGTTCAGTTGCTTATGTTGTAATTAGCATGCCGTGATGTTTACAGTGGTTGTGTGGCTACACGTTGTGTTGAGCTGCTTACTAAATACAAATCGGCAATATTGCACAACACACACATGTTTTTTAGCGAACCGTGTGTAGAGTTTATTGAATCCAGCCCATAATGTCGCTTTCTTTGATAGTTTGCACTGATTGGTAATTAGAGTGGAACATTTTAGTGATGTCTTCTAGAGTTTAAAAGAACAGAGTACAAAAATCAACAGTTCCCTAAGTGTTGGTGTCATCACTGTGCCACTTCTAGTTGAAATTCTTACTGTTCAGCATAGCATGGAAATCTGTACCAGGGTATATTTTCAAGATGTACAAATGTCAGACGTCTCTCAAAACTCCTCTTGCTATAAATGTCATTAATGATCTGGTGACAAAGTACATTTTTCAAACCATACCTAAAAGAAATGCTAAAGTCTCACAGCCATAACTTTTTCAGGATTAGGGTTATTCAAAAACAACATAATTTCACTGTGATAATGAATTCAAAGTTCTGAGTTGTAAGTTTGATTTCATGTTTACTTATGTTTCAATGAGACAAGACTGGTTAAAGATTACATGTACAGAAAAGAAGCTACAGCAGTTAAAGGCAGCTAATAACTCATGAATTATAAACTGGATGCCCTCAGTATAAGTGCGCACTGTATAAAGGCTAAAGTTATCAGACGGTGATTCATCTTTGCCATGATTGTAGGGACAGGGAGAGTCTTTTAATCTTTTTTCTTCCTATGGGGATTTCTTAGATAAATATAGGTCATTTAGTTTCATTCAAAGGGATACCTAAAATCTTTGATGGAACTGTGTATGTGGACGTGGCCTTAATTGCACAAGCCTTACAACCACCGAGTAGTAACATAACACAATGTACCTGCTGCATTGATATCTTAGATTACCGTAGGTTACATCTGCTACTTTATGAGTTAACATCTTGCAAGACACAAAGAAAAAGAAAAAAAGGGATGCAACAGAGGACTTTATCAGAAGCTATAGTTCATGTTTAGAATGGATGTAAACCTATACTTAAATTGTCTTGCTATTCTTATTATGTTAAAACGTTTGGATGAGTGGTGACATTTCAAAGATACAGAGATTACTGTATTCATGTGTGTCATGCCTAGCAGATCTAGATCTGATTTCTGTAATTTCCTTTTGCATACCAGGCAGCTTTGATTAAGTCATGTTATCCTAATACTTCTTTTGATGCCTGCCTGAAATTTTAGACCTGTAACTAGTAAGCTTTAGTTTTACCCAAAAATAATAGTATGTAATGAACACCTAAGGAAATTGGAGAAAGTAAAAAAAAAATCATTATGGCTTAGCAGAAGTTTATTTTTGAGTCTTTTTTTTTTGTTAAATAAAACAAATGAAATAAAAAAAGAGAAAAGACCACGCTGGAAGCAGAATAATCTTGGTTAGCGCTTTCGTTTACTAAAAATACGTAAACTTCTTCAGACCTGAAGAAGGTTACGTATTTTTAGTAAACGAAAGCGCTTTCGTTTACTAAAAATACGTAAACTTCTTCAGACCTGAAGAAGGTTACGTATTTTTAGTAAACGAAAGCGCTAACCAAGATTATTCTGCTTCCAGCGTGGTCTTTTCTCTTTTTTTATTTCTTTTTTTTTGTTGTCGTTTTATTCTCAAATAAAATAGGTAATGAGGAACAACCTCATGCAATATAAGGAGCATTTTAATGCATAAAGTTATTTCACTTATGTATTAAAATTACTTTATAAATTGTAAATCCGTTTCTTTCCGTTTAGTTTTCCACAAGGTATGCAGACATTACTGTTTAAAATGAATGAACAGGTGACCCGTACATCAGTACCATGATTGCAGAATGAATGTTCTCCAGGAGGTTGTTAGTGTATAGGTATTGACTACTGAAAAACGAGTCTGACACTTCCTGGCAACATATTAAGGTAACGTGACACTCAGAAAGTAAGGAAGCTAGCGGTTGCCATTATTTTATACTCGTTAAGGAGCACTTTTGCTGTTTAGTGAATGTAAAATTAGAATAAATTGAGAATGTTAAATGTTAAAAAAAAAAAATAAGGACTGTGTGTGTGTGTGTGTGTGTGTGTGTGTGTGTGTGTGTGTGTGTGTGTGTGTGTGTGTGTTTATGTCTGTTCGGGTTTGTGAAAGGCAGATCATGCCTCTTGAACCTGATCGACTTCTTTGAGGCAGTCACCAAAGCCGTGGATGAGGGTAAGGTGGTTCACACAGCCTATCTTGTCCTCGCCAAGGCTTTCGACACCATCCCCCATTCTGGAATTATAGCTAAACTCAGTAAACTAGGTATAAATCCCTACGTTACAAGATGGGTTGTCAACTGGCTCACTGACAAAACCCACACTGTAAAAGTTGCAGGCTCCAAATCTGACCTCAAAGCAGTGACAAGTGGAGTACCACAGGGTTCCGTCCTGGGACCTGTTTGGTATCTACTTCTCTGAAGTACAGGCTAATACAGAAGGCCTCTGGCTAATGAAGTTCACAGATGACTGCAAACTAGGAGCCATAGTCAAGTCCCCAAATGATGTGGACATCCTACAGAAGGGCCTCACTGAGACAGATGCCTGGTGTCAGAGCCATGGCCTCAAGCTCAATGCCAAAAAGTGCAGTGTCATCCCCTCTGGTAAAAACTCTGTACCCATGAAATACCACATAGGCAGCAATCTACTTAACACCGAATGTGTGATAAGAGACCTTGGGACCCAGGTGGACAGTAGTCCCTCCTTTGATAGTCACATCGCCACAGTAGTCAGGAAGTTCTTCTACGTGATACACCTCATCATAATATGGTTGTCATCCAGGAAAAAAGAGGTCATTGTTCCCCTCTACTCGTCATTCATTAGACCCATTATAAAGTGCAATGCCCCTTTTGGAATGTACCTCACAAGACGTCTGCAGCAGCTGGAAAGGCCACAGAAGTACCTCAAAAAGAGGATTACTGGCCTCAAACAAATGCCTTACACTGACTGCCTCAAAAGACTCCAGCTTTACTCCGTAGCATATCGCCTACTCCGAGGTGATCTCTGCCTAACATATAAAGCTATGTCAAACCCAGAGCTGTTGGACATGCTACACCTAAAGAAATCCCAATCCCTCCGAGCTACACACTCTAGGGACCTAAACCTTGTCACCACAATAAACAGGACATGCTGGAGGGATAGATTCCTGTCCCAGAGACTTCCTATACTCTGGAACAAGCTACCCATCTATGTCAAGCAAAGTTATGCATTAGCACTCTTCAAGAAAAATCTTTATGAGTGGATGGGAAATAGGAAATACTCCCCAGGGATCACTTCTGTGTCTCTGCTCGACAGTGGCACAGGAAAATAACTTTCTTGGGTGGTGTAAGCTATGGAGCCTTGCTGGCTAGGCTTACGTGGCCGTTGGGCCAATAGCCTAGTACCTACCTATGAACCTATGAACCTATGAACCTATGTATGTGTGAGTGTATGCATGCATGAAAGTAAGAGTGAGATTGAGCAAGCCATTTTTTTACACTCCCAAGCAAAATTATAAGAAACATTGAAAAAAGAAAGAAGTGAGCGTGTGTGTGTGTGTGTGTGTGTGTGTGTGTGTGTGTGTGTGTTTAAGCTTCTCTCTGCATGTGTGTGTGTGTATGAGTGCTTGTGTCCATGAAAGCAGAAGTGTGTGTGTGTGTGTGTGTGTGTGTGTGTGTGTGTGTTTGTGTGCATGAAAGAGAGTGAGAGCGATCGACCACTGGCAGCAGCAGCACTTATGAGGTATGTGTACCTTTCAACCTCTTAGCTCAAGAAATCTGGATAAACCTTAAAATAAAGGGGGGACCATCTTCTCAACTGCCCAGATTTTTACAGAATGTCCATATTTTTGACTATATTTATCAGATTGTTCCTCATAAAATTGTCAAGTCAAGTCAAAGCAAACTATTTTTATTCAGACCTACACACAATTCGAGTCAAACAAAGTTATGTTGCTTCGATTCCAAGTGCATATATCACATACAACAAGGACATATAACAGTGCAATAATATATACGTATACTAAACAAGACTGACAAGATCTGAGAATCCTCTATAACACTGATAGCTGCCTTCATCAAATGTTGCACATGTGGTATACAATTATTGCACAGAGTATACAGAATATACTGAATAGCACAAGTATATTGTACAGAATGTTCAGTTACTACGTATTGCACTTTTAAAGCAGCTTGATGTAGGTATTGCACAAGAAGATAGCTGCACTACTGATTGTTCTTGTCACCAGCTATTGATATGTTGTAGAGCTCAACAGTCTGATAGCATGTGGAAGATGCTCCTGCTAAACCTGGAGGACTTAAACCATATACTACAGTATCGTTTTCCTGAACATAAGCAGGGGAACAGTCCATGTGCAGGGTGAGTGTGATCTCTGATTATTTTTCTGGCTCTGCCAATACATCACGCTTCATATAGGGCCTACAGAGCTGGAAGTGGGCATCCAGTGATCTTCTCCACTACCTTCACCACCTTCTGTAGGCCTTTCAGTCTGAGGCTTTGCAGTTCCCAAACCAGACTGTGCGATTACTAGTCAAGGTGATTTCAATGGTACCCCTATAGAAGGTTTTGAGGCCAGAGGAAGGGAGATGAGCTTTCCTCAGCTTCTCCAAGATGTGCTGGCATTAATGTGCTTTCTTCACAATGTGGTTAGTATTTATTGACCATGCTAAGTCCTCAGAAATATACACACCCAGAAATTTGGTGCTTCTCCCTCTCTCCACTGCTTCCACTTTAATTATGAGTGGGTGATGTGAGTCCTGATTCTTTCTGAAGTCCCTTGCTAACTTCTTGGTTTTATTCATGTTTAGGGCCAGGTTATTAATATCACACCAGTTAATGAGGTGGTTCACCTCATGTCTGCATAGAGCATTAGTGCATTAGCCTGTTAGGCCACTCAGCTCTGTAGGCAGTCTTGTCTCCACTCCTGATAAGACCCACTACCGTGGTGTCATCTGTGAACTTGATGATCTTGTTCAAATTATGTCTGGTGATGCAATCATGAGTTAGTAAGGTAAACAGCGTAGGTCTCAGGACACATCCCTGAAGGACTCCTGTGCTTAGTGTTAAGCTCCTTGAGGTGCTGTTGCCCACACATTCTTTTTGGGGTCTATCAATGAGAAAGTCCAGGATCCAGTTGCATAAGCAGATGTTGACGTCCAGCAGGACAAGCTTCTCAATCAGGTGTTGAGAGATGACCATATTAAAGGCAGAGCAAAAATCGATGAATAGCATCCTTACATAACAGTTTTTGTTGTCAAGATGTGCCAAGGATTCATGAAGAGCAAATGAGATGACATCTGTTGTAGAGCAGTTGGCCCTGTAGGCAAACTGAAGCGAGTCTAATGATGCTGGTAGGTTTGCAGATAGGTGGTCCTTGATCAGCCACTTAAAGCATTTCATCACCATCGATGTTAGAGCAACTGGACAGTAGTCATTTAGGCTGGCTGGTTGCAATTTCTTTGGTAGGAGTATTATAGTAGTATTCTGGTAGCGCTTTGGTGGTTGGACCTGGCACAGATGTATGTTGAAAATGTCCACAAGTACTGTTGACAGTTGAGCAGAGCATTCTCTGAGCACTCCCCCTGAAATGTTATCAGGACCAGCTGCTTTTCTGGGATTTACCTTGCTTAGGATCTTGTGGACTTCCACTGGGTTAAAGCAAAGTACTTCCTCATTTTGTTTGATGGGAAGTTTAGTTGCCATGGTGTTGTTCCCCTCATTGAACCTACTGAAGTAGTTGTTAAATTCATTCAGGAATTCCATGTTGTTGTCACATTTTGAAGAAATAGGCCTGTAGTCTGTTATAGCTTGTGTCCCCTGCCACAACTGTCTGGTGTCTTTGGTGTCATTGAAGTGACCCTGTATTCTCTGTCACATTTTACCTCCTTTATCCACCTTTTGAGATTAGCTCTGGCCACCCGGAGTGCATTTTTGTTATTTACTTTGTATGGGGAGAACAAAGGCTAAAAAATAGGGACAGATTTTAAACATTGCTGATATAAAATTAGAATTTTGCTAGAATAAATGGATTTGTTTTAGCATGCATTTTCTGAATGAAATGCTGTCTAAAACTCAAATGTATGTCATTATTTATTGGTTTCAGTCCTCACTGATTGCCAGTAAGCTACAACTTTGATGAGTGAGGGATTTAAAAATAAGGCAAATATCTGGACATTATTTCAAAATCTTATATTTTAGATGTAAAATACCTCCTCCAACACCATTTACATATACTACAAAAAGTCTGAAACATTAGACAGAGGAACTATTTTACATCAAAAATATAAAAAAATAATATAGTAATAAAAAAAAAATAAAAAAGTGAAACACAACAATATTACTGATAGCCCATTCTCTAAGCACAATAATGCCCTCCATGTGTGTTACTGTGTAAATAATGCCCTTCTGGGGGTGTAGAGGCCCTCCCCCTGCAGCATCAGGCCTCAGAACACCCCTGGGCAGGCATTATTTACACAGTAATAAGCATACCCTTTTGACATTATTACTTTGTTAATCCACAAGTTCATATTCCAGAAAGAAATACTAAAGTATGATTTTTGTGTCTTAAGAAGCAAAGCTTACACACATTTGTTGGGTATGTGTGAGGTAAGAAGAGATGGCTTTGTTATCTGGCTCTGTGAAATGATTTGTTGCTGATCATTTCAGTGTATTCTGCAATAATTTTAAATAGCATCTTATTACATCAGATATCCCAGATGGGGTCAAAAAGTTCATAGCAAAACAGAATTGTCAATAATTTAAGAATGCAAGCACTGAGCTGGATGTAAAGATCATGTTGGAATGCAATATTCCTACTGTACTGGTGTGTAAGAATCTGCTGATTTATTTTTGTGTTTTACTTGTATGGAAAAGGTTGTCTATGTAATTAATGTTCTCATTCTTTGCATACCATTCCTCAGGCATTGCAGGTGAGGTGTCCATTGATGCTAACGGTGACAGATACGGCGACTTTTCAATAATTGCCATGACAGATCCTCAGGCAGGTTCACAGGAGGTAAGAGAAATGTGCTTTAAGAGCTACTGCTGACTTTGCAAGTGTATGTCTTCCCATGTCTCTGTATTGAGCCTAGAGTGGCATTCAGATATCCCACCTGATAGCTAATATACAGACTTTGCTGTTTATTGGATTTTTGCAGTTTATAATCCACTGGTATCTAAAGCACTACAAGAACATTTATGTTTAGTGTGGAGCTACAGAAATACTTACACACTGTGCAAGCTTTCACAGCTACTGTACACGTTAGATACTCACTCATATAAAAACAGCTTGTTCTCAGTGAGAACAGCGTTATGGTTACGTGCTGCACACTCCGTGTTCACTCTTGATGGGGTATTTTCTTCTAGGCACCCTGCACAAATCCCATATTAGTCACACTTAGCAGTAGCTTGATTTTCATCATGTTCCTTTCACTATAAGTGCCTTTAATCTTCTGACTTAAGACAGTTGAATTGCATAGTGTAGATACTAAATATACTGTTTTACTCCAGAATACTCGCTGTCATTTACTGCATTTTAAAGAAGTAATATGTTTGTTGGGTGCTGCCAGACGTTCTTTGTTTTAGAGGATCCCAGTAATTCTACTAAATGAGGAGAGCATGCACAGACTGATAACGTTTTAATGAATGACCTCAAGTACTTTAAATGCAATTATGTTTTGCAGAATAACAGAGCAACACGTAACTTTTTCCCTGCTCTAATTGTACTAAAAAGGAATATGCAGAAAGATGTCTGCACGTGTATACACATCTACACACAAACACACAGACACACACACACACACACACACACGTGCACACACACACACACACGCACACACACACACACACACACACACACACACACACACACACACACACACACACAGACACACACGCACGTGCACACAGACACACACGCACGTGCACACACACACACACACACACACACACACACACACACACACACACACACACACACACACACACACACACACACACACACACACACACACACACACACACACACACGTACACGTACACATAGAGCATCCAGACTCACATGCACTCCAACATGTATATTCACATGCACTTGAATCTGCATACTAACATGTGCTTACACATGCACTCTGTTACATGCATTCTCTTTCAAATTCCTGTATTCATATTGAAAACACGTATGTACATTATCTGTTAAATTTAATTATGTACTGTTCCTTGCTTTATTTATGAGTTTGTTTATTCCATACTTTTGAAGCTGCCAACTTTTACTAATCTTTATGTATTTCAAATAACTTATCTCATTTGTAATAAATCTTCCGGTCAAAATTTTTGTCCTATCTTCATGTCTACTTACATCTTTGCTTGTTATTTACCAGTGATTATATTGTGAAACATGGAATTAAGATTAGAGGATGAAAACACAAGGGAAAATATGAATGCTTCATGCTAAATACATTTAGTCAGAATAAATGACAAAATTGACATAGTTTTCAGTAGACTTGTGTGCAATCATAGTATGTCCCATGTCGTTGAGCGATGATGTCCCAATCTGCTGGATCCTGGCTTGGATGGGACAGGCTAAATGAATAAGAAAATCATAAACTGCTCACCAGATAGGGTGGAGTTAAAGCCACCTCCTTTGTGTAACTGCAGATACCTGGATACTGTCAGCCGTTGGATGGCAGGTAATTGATATCCACTGGCTCTTTTATATCAGTACGGGACATACATGCATAAGGGGTCTTCACTTTTTCTGCCAACATGTCAGTGAATCATTTGCTAATGGTCTAGCAGCAGATACAATGCTAATGGACCTCATAAATGCATTTGATAATGTTAGTCACAATAGATTAAATGACAGATTTGTGACATTCAAACTAAGTACCACGTTGATTTACTAGACAGAAAGCTGGCTGCTAAACAAATGTTGTAAGGTGAGGGAAAGTTAAAATTATAATGTGGTTACTTCTTTTCATAGATATTATTCTGTAGGCCATGTTTTGCTTACAATCTGCATGTTACATGATAGTAACCACTTGCATGTGGTACAGTAAGTATAAATCTGAAGGCAGAGAATATAATAAGAGAAACAAAAGAGTTCAGAATACTGGGTAGCAGCGATTGTTTTTATATAATTTTATGTCAATAACCAGATAAGTAGACTGGTTGAAATACCTTTTTCAGGAATGAGTCAGGAGAAACATTTATTTATTTCTGTTTGTTTCCCAGGGTAGATAAATTATCTCCATAGACCTTTTTTATACCCAGCCTAGGACCAGCCTCTGGTTAAATGACTTGGTTAGAGTCACATAGTTAGGCAATGGAGGCTGAGGGAATCAAACCTCGCTCCTTTGGACGATGATAAAAAGTTCCTTAATCTTCTAAGCCAATTGCCAGACATATTAAACATGTTGTAGTACATAGCTGGAATAAAAGCAAATCAGAGACTGTACACTAAACTTTGAAAACATACTAGAATTAGTACACTGAGCTAGAGTATCTAAGAAGGTTAATTCATGAACTGAATGATGTAACACAGTGAATTTAATTTAGAGAAAAGAACTTAAGACAGAAATGTAAGAAGCCTGTTAAACATTCAGTGTAAACAGTATAGGTTATGTAAGACACATAGAAAGAAAGCTCAGGTGTTAAGACCATGTAAGTTCATTTTAGTGCCTTCAATTAACATAATTAAACTTATGGTAGTGCAAGGCCAACTTTGGGTGGTCGTTTAAGACACTTATTAAATATTGTTCACATGACCATAGATAATGGAGAAAATGTAGTAGTGTTTAGGGAGGGGGTAGTAAAAGCATTTAGGCAAGGTTGGAGAAGTAGTAAAATGAAAGCTGAAGGAATAAGCGATAATGCAGAAAGGCAGTCAAAGTAATCAGAATGTTATTGTTAGGAAGGGAATGTAAGGTGAGGTAAAGCAAAGGTACAGCCATAACAGTGTTAGATTTTGGGGAAATGCAAAAAGGTTAAAGAGCCAGGACATGTCACGAAAACCCGAGTGATATCTTATAGATACTATAGCTCTGTCAGGTTGTTAAATGTTGGTGGGGATTGTCAGTCAAATGTTAGTACCATTGCAATAGAAGTTGCAACAGTTTATTTTGTCATGTGTGTGTCTGTTTAAATCATGCCTGCTCAACTTGGTCGACTTCTTTGAGTCAGTCACCAGAGCTGTGGATGAAGGCAAGGTGGTTCATACAGCCTACCTTGATCTGGCCAAGGCATTTGATACCATTCCCCACTCAGGAATCATAGAAAAACTCACTAAGCTAGGCATCAACCCCTATATCACTAGGTGGGTTGCAAGCTGGCTCACAGATAGAACCCACAGTGTGAAAGTAGATGACTCCAAGTCAGACTGTCAACCAGCCATGAGTGGAGTCCCACAGGGTTCGGTCCTGGGTCCTCTCCTGTTTGGTATCTACTTCTCTGAAGTCCAGGCCAACACAAAGGGACTCTGGATGACAAAGTTCGCAGACAGTTGCAAGTTGGGAGCTATTATTAACTCCCCAAGTGATGCTGACATCCTACAGAAAGGCCTGAATGAGACCAACAACTGGTACCAGAAACATTGCCTTAAGCTCAATACCAAAAAAAATGTGTTGTCATCCCCCTTGGAAAAAACCCAGTTCCCTTGAATTACCACATCAATGGTAGTCCACTGAACACAGAAGACGTTATAAGATATCTGGGAACACAGGTTGACAGCAACCTCTCTTCTAACTACCGCATTGCCACTGTGGTCAGAAAGTCCTTCTATGTGACGCATCTCATTAATAAGGGTTTTGCATCCAGGAAGAAAGAGGTCATTGTCTCCCGCTACTCTTTCCTCATTAGGCCAGGCATTGAGTACAATGCCCCATTTAGCATGTACCTCACTAGACACCTGCAATAACTGGAGAGGCCACAAAAGTACCTCACAAAGATGATCCTAGGCCTTAAACATTTGTCCTATATGGACAGACTCAAAAACTCCAAATATTCTCTGTCTCATATTGTCTACTTAGAGGTGATCTCTGCTTGACTTACAAAGCCATATCTGACCCAGTTTTGTTAGAAATGCTACATCTAAAGCAATCCCAATCCCTCCGCACCACATGCTCCAGAGACCTCAACCTCATTACCACAATCAACAGAACATGCTGGAGGGACAGGTTCTTAACCCAGAAACTACCCATGCTATGGAATTGACTTCCCATACATGTCAAGCAGAGCACCTCACTGGCCCTCTTCAAGAGGAATCTTGATGAGTGGATGGGAAATAGAAAATTCACCCCGGGGATCACTCCAGTGGCTCTACTCAACAGAGACACTAGGAATTAAGGTCGGGTGGCATGATGCCAGGGTAATCCTATGGGCTAGGCTTGTAAAGGCTCCAGGACCATTAGCCTAGTACACACCTATGAACCTATGAACCTATTTATATGTGTATGTGTGTGTGTGTGTGTGTGTGTGTGTGTGTGTGTGTGTGTGTGTGTGCATGTTTATGCAAATGTGTGTGGGTTAGGGTTAGAGTAAGGGTTAGGTAGGAAATAGATTAAGTGTGAATGTGTACAGTTGTGAGTGGTTAGTGTTAGGGTCAAGATTACATTAGGTGATGGATTTAGTGTATGTGTTTTTGTGTGTGTGTGTGTGTGTGTGTATGTGTGTGTGTGCATGCATGTGGTGACTGTCTGAGATGTCTTGTGTAGTGGTAGTGTTATGGGAAGGGCTTTTTTTGTTTTGACATGTCAGGGTTAGAGGTAGTGTTAGAATTAGAATTAGCACACATTACTAAGGCAGGCAGATCGGGGATTCACTCCCAAGTGTTAAGTGTATTTTGCTGACCATTCTTATCCCAACACCTTCAACTATTATCAGACATTATGTTTCTTCTTTCTGCTTACAGGTTTCTCAGCAGCAATTCCTAATATTCTATAAGTTCTGCAATTAGGGTTGCCACCTTTCATTGTGGCTAAAATTGGACTTAACCCACATCCCTCACACCTTCCATAACCCTGCCCATGTCCCGCCCACTTCCCACCCATTTCATGACGTTGTCATGTCACACGAGGGGAAATGCCCTCTTTTTCTAATCATAATGCCTTTTATTTCTGCATATTGACTATGCTTTTTGTAAAAAAAGCATAGTAAATTCGCAGGTTTGACAGACTCTGATAGTGTGTTCCTTTTTTTTTAAACAGAATACTAGAGTTTGTACAGTACAGTGTTTTCCAGATATCTGTTCAATCAGTTTGATTTCCAGGTAGTCTGGAAAAAAAATGGATAGGTGGCAACACTATCTGCAGTTTAAACTTTCAAAGCCTTATGGCAGTTAGCACAGAGGCTTAAAGCTCTGATCTGTTAATAAGGTGCTTCTTATAACCAAGGGTACTTGGTTTGAATCTTTCTACCTCCATTTGCCTAATGTGTGACTTTGAGCAAGTCAAATAACCAAACAGTGCTTCTGGGTTTTCTCTGAAAAGGGAGACTTGTGCTCAGTGGCTTTACCTGATTGATGTGTAAAAATAAAAATTACATCAATTTTTGTGAAGAATTGCCTGCCTGCCTTCTTAGATTTCAGTTCGATGTTTGAAGTGACATTACAGGAATCTGTCTCAGAGTTCACTGACTTCCCTTCTTGTTTCATTTCTAACATGAATGCACTGTATAAAGGAAATCCATGCTCTGTACTCATTGTGATTTCTTTCTTAGAAGGAATACTATGCAGGCTGTTAAGTGTTTAAGTTCATTTCAGCTCCTTTAGCAAATGGTTTCTTAGACTGTTCTGTTTTTTCTGATTTCTGCAAGCTCTTTCTAAATTGCACAAGTCTATCACATGAGTGGTGTAAAATTATTAAAAGGCTTCAGTTAGTATGACTAACTGTGGACGTAACTGGTTTTATTCACTGAAAAAATATTTTTTTCATTAATATCCTAAGTATTCTTATCCATGCCTTTTGTTGTCTTGAGTTTCATGTATTACATGTGCCAGAGAGGAAGCTAAGAATGAGATTTTTGTTTTCTAGTTCTCTCTTTTAGGACTTTTGTAAACATTTTAAGTATAATTGTTTTATTGATAAATATATTTTGTGTGTGTGTGTGTGTGTGTGTGTCTCAAAAACTCAATATTTCTTGCATGCACTCAGAAACCACTTTGAGGTTTAAGCATATAAGAGCATACACACACGCACGCTCGCACACGCAAGTGTACTATGATTCTGATAGTAACCTCTGGCATTTAATCCATTGTTAAAATGTATGATTGTCTCTTCACTGTGCATCCATATGTATGTATTTCAAGGTATATTGATGTTCATAGGTTCATAGGTAGGTACTAGGCTATCGGCCCAAGGGCCTACGTAAGCCTAGCCAACAAGGTTTCCTGGCTTACGCCACCCAAGAAAGTTATTTTCCTGTGCCACTGTCGAGCAGAGACACAGAAGTGATCCCCGGGGTGTATTTCCTATTTCCCATCCACTCATCAAGATTTTTCTTGAAGAGTGCTAATGAAGAACTTTGCTTGACATAGATGGGTAGCCTGTTCCAGAGTATGGGAAGTCTCTGGGACAGGAATCTATCCCTCCAGCATGTCCTGTTTATTGTGGTGACAAGGTTTAGGTCCCTAGAGCGTGTAGCTCAGAGGGATTGGGATTTCTTTAGGTGTAGCATGTCCAACAGCTCTGGGTTTGACTAAGCTTTATATGTTAGGCAGAGATCACCTCTGAGTAGGCGATATGCTACGGAGTAAAGCTGGAGTTTTTTGAGGCGGTCAGTGTAGGGCATTTGTTTGAGTCCAGTAATCCTCTTTGTGAGGTACTTCTGTGGCCTTTCCAGCTGCTGCAGATGTCTTGTGAGGTACATTCCAAAAGGGGCATTGTACTCTATAGTGGGTCTAATGAGTGTCGAGTAGAGGGGAACGATGACCTCTTTTTTCCTGGATGAGAACCCTTTTATGATGAGGTGTGCCACATAGAAGGACTTCCTGACTACTGTGGTGATGTGACTATTAAAGGAGAGACTACTGTCCACCTGGGTCCCAAGGTCTCTTATCATGCATTCGGTGTTAAGTAGATTGCTGCCTATGTGGTAGTTCATGGGTACAGAGTTTTTACCAAATGGGATGATTTATTTTAAGGGACATACAAGAAGTTAGGAAACATGAGACGGGTTTTGCCTCTGTTGGATTTCACCATTTGTGATGACATGATGTGCTCATCATTCAGAATATGTAATACTCCTTTAATCTGTTTAAAATAATGACACACACACACACACACATACACACACACACATATACACACACCATGGATCTCATAGTAACAACTGGTAGTTAATCTATTCTCTGAATGTATGATTGCCTTCTTCACTTTACATTCAAATGTGTATTATACTCAGCACAGTCTTAATTATGTATTTTGTCTTTGTTTTATTTAATGTGGGTATGTTAGATAAGCATAAAGGTGTGATATGGTGTTGCTGTATGATAACTCTAAAGTTTGAAGCTGAAACCTGAGTAATATAATTACCTATTTTAAGAATGCAGAAATAATTCAATAATGCTTGAACAAAATCAGTACATGGTATAATAGTCTTATTCTCAATACCAGTAAATGCAGTTTTGTCAGATTTGGGAAGTACATTTACTTTGATTGCAAAATTAATGGAGAATATTTAAAGGTAGAAAGAGAAATCAGGATGTAACAATCACTGATGGTGGTTATTTAAGCTTTGGTCATTATACTGAGATGAATTTTAAAAAGTCATATTCTGTAACATACATGAATATATGAATATATATTGATATATGAATTTATGAAGGTCGTAACCAGCAGAATGCAGCAGGTCATTTTGTACCTGTATATGGCACTGATCAGGCCAATTATTGAATAAAATGCTATTTTCAGGTTTCTGTCCAAAGTTGAAGGAACATCCTTATGATGCTCAGAACAGTAAGAGTTTTAAGTACTATTAATGAAACATATACTAATTCCAGGATTTAAATACCTTGGATTATTCCCTCTATTCTGAGGAGCAGTGATGCTAGATTTTGTATATTTATATATTAGTAGTTTTGGGGATGTGGTCTCCCATAAAGAGAGTCGAGGCAGCAATACCACCCTGAAAAAAGTGCTGTAAAGTTAACAACAACCAGTTTTAAAATGTGACATTTTTCATTGGAATTAGAGTTTAATATTTCTAATGCATCTGGCAGTGAGTGCAGAGGATTAAGGTTCTGAGATTTTTACAAGCTGTTTTCTGTAGTTAGAAGTGCACGAATATTGATTCCTTCTACCTCCAGTTCCATTTCTGGAATTCTGAAAACATTTCTTAACCAGACAGTGCTAATGCATT
This sequence comes from Protopterus annectens, assembly GCF_019279795.1. NCBI lineage: Eukaryota > Metazoa > Chordata > Ceratodontiformes > Protopteridae > Protopterus > Protopterus annectens. The sequence continues at coordinate 25,237,261 of NC_056726.1, read as the reverse complement.
GCCCTGAAAAGGGACACTTGTGTTCAGGGGCCATAACAAGTTAACAAATGAATAAAATAAAATAAAAACAATTTTGAGATGCAGAATAGTGGGCGTGACTATTCCATTAGGGAGCTCTATATTTTTCAGTGATAAAAAAACATAATCAGACACAGTAAAAAAAAATTCCTAACAAAAGAAATAAATAGGATGGAAAACATTAACTATTTTGTTATCCTAAAGAATCAGTGTGTGTTTTTTGTATCCTGCAGACTACTTAGAGGGACCCACGTTCGGCCTTTAAAGCCATGTTTGAATAAATTATTTTTGAAAAGTTGTACTTGGGAAGTACAATGAGCAGAGTCAATACAAAGTTCAGTAACTTATATAAAGTTAGCAGCATAGAAAAAATAAACTGAGCAGATTCTTTGCATATTGACTGCTAAAACTTGTGAACAAATTACTACTAAATGACATTAAATACTTCAATTGTAGTGCTCAAATACAGCTTCAGTATTTACATTGGGAACAGAAAATTCCAGCTGGAAATGACTGTTAAACAAGCTTCTTACATGGCTGTAGGTTATAAGCCTGACACCCAAATTAATGTTACAGTGTTTTTTTTCTTTTAATTTGTTTATGCCCACTGTCTGATATCAGTGCCATTCTTAAGTTATTTAATGAGAACCTTTATCAGTTTCACAGTGCTGTTCTCTGCTAATCTTAGGAGTTGCTCTAAAAAAATGACACTCATATTTTTGAGGAAAAAATCATCCATCCACTCACAACCCCTTTCCCCATTTTTCAAGAGTTGGCATGCCGCTTCAACAATAACAATCATCTAGAGCCAAGGTTCACACCATCAAGTGGCTAGCCCTGCCATGGTTGTTCTTTCATACCACTCACATGCAAGCACACTCACACCTATGGCCAATTTAGAGTATCCAGTCCACCTACAGCATGCATTTGGAATATGTGAACAGCTATCCTAAGTAAAACTGGCCATCTAAAACATTATAGTGTCCAATGTATCCTAATTGCTACTTTGCCATATTGAACGCTTATCTTTTGCCGTCTGATATGAATATGGTATGTGATTTTCTTCCAGTGTTGTTAGTTTTCCCTTCCTTTATGTTATGCTGGAATTTTGTTTCCCATATGTATTTTTCCCATATCTTTGCAGTTATCTTAAGATTCCATGTGTCACTATTCTTCCTGTCTTGCTAATTCCCTTTTCATCTCCTTTGCTCTGAATTTTGTGTCAGCTGTGTTTCAGATATTTGTGCCATCTACATGCTGTCACCCTCTCCTTGTAGAGCATTCTTTCAACAAGATATTAAAAATATTCTTGCCAAGTTTTAAACACCATGGTACCCCTGTAGTAATCAGCATTCTTCAGAGAAGACTCTGTTTGCTATTATCTTTCTTGTTCTTTTGTTTAAGCAGTTCCTTACAAGCTGTTTTCTGGAGTCATAATTACATGGTACAATTCTTTCTACCACCAGTTGCCTGATCTGCAACTCTGAGCAATAGTCTGAGGTTCTTTTATTTCTATACCAGCCTTCCGTGTTATGCTTTTTCACATAAAATGTTATTGTTGAATTATACAATGACTCCCCGTTAATATTCCAAAACGTGCACGTTGTAAATCAAAGACTTATACTAATGGAATAAGGTCTGGTCGCCCGGACTTTTTCCATTAGTATGTCTTTTTTTTTTTTTTTTTTTTGGACAGCAAGGGAGAACGGAAGAGCTCCATTGCTGTTATCTCGCTATGTTAAATGAGTTTAACATAGCAAGATATCTTAAAAAAAGCAACGGAGATCTTGCTTTCTCTGTTGCTTTTTTTAAAGCTGTCTCGCTATGTTAAACTCATTTAACATAGCGAAACAGCTTTAAAAAAAGCAACGGAGAAAGGAAAATCTCCATTGCTTTTTTCTAAAGCTATCTCGCTATGTTAAACTCTTTTAACATAGCGAGACAAGTTTTTAAAAGCAACGGAGATCTTCCTTTCTCTGTTGCTTCCACACACACAGTTCTGATGTACTGCATAACCATCAGAACTGCCGCAGAATACTGGACAGCTGTGGAAGGGCAGCAAGGAGGCATTATACAATGCCATTATTTAAGAAAAGTAAGTATTTTTTTTTCTTAAATAACGCCATTGTATAATAGCAATAACCCCCTTCTGGGTGTGGGTAATGCTGGATTTACCCACGGTTGTCTTTGTTTGGCCACTCAGGCTTCACCCTCATGACCAAACCACACCAACCGTGGTTAAATCCAGCATTACCCACACCCAGGCATGGGTTATTGCCTAAGTAGACCATATCCACAGCCTTTATATAGTCACCTGTTGATTAGATGTTTCTGTGCAGTTCATTGTGTAGTAAATGTTGCAGTTTACTTATCGCATTATAACCTACCAGCACTTGGTTAATAAACCATTCCTGATTGCCAGAAGGCTGTACAGCAATTGCCTGGAGCTTAGAGTCAAATAAAATGTAAGTGTAAGAAAAACAAAAATCTGTCAAACTGAACAAGTAAAGTAGCTTTTTGCCTTACTTGTTCAAGTACATTTTTTCACATTTAAACTGTTCAGGTCTGGCAGATCTAGATCACTATGTGTGATCTGCCTTTCAACTGCTGTAGGTTTGAGTGGAACAACTCAGTCCACAAAAGTAGTGCTTCAGGCATGAAACAGCAAACAGAACAATCAACTCTGTAGCCTGGTGATTAATTTATATGATTGTTGGAGCATCTCTTGTTTCCCTGATCGGAGCTACCCTAACACTACATTCATATGATTGTTGGTGTGTGTTGGTTCATTATCGGAGCTGCTGCCCTCCCACTAACTCCACAGAGATGTGCTCTTCAAGCAGTACTTGCATTTCATCCAGTCCCTCTGCTTTCTTTTAATACATGTGTTTTCTTCTTAGTGATAAGAATATACAGAATTGTTAGCATGCTGCTGCTGTAGCTAGGACAAATCAATGGCCTTCTGATGTTGGTTGGTACCCTTGTGAAAAAAATGTAATTTACATTTAAATGTAATTCTTATATTAATTGCCTGTTAGTTGAAACAGAGGACTAAAGCTGTGAGCTATCGATCATGTGGTAGGAGGTTTGATTTCCCTCAATCCTTATTTTTCTACTTTTTATGAACTAAAGTAAGTAACTTAACCCCAGGCAAGTGCTTAGAGGCAACTGGGAAATTGAGCTAGACTTCTCAATGGTGCCCTGGTCCGTAAGCCTAGTAATTACCTATGTAACACTTCACATAAATCATGCTTAATTATTTTGTGCTTGACAATTCATTTATTACTGGACTTCAGTTTTGGTGTTGTCTTCTCTGAAATCTGTGGTGTGGAAAAAAAGTCAAATACTCTGATCCATTGGAGTTCAAACCTAGTAGTATTTCATTAATTCTGCCTGCATAATCCAGTGGCTGCCTTTGTGCTGCAAAACATGTATTGTGAGTAAATATGAATAGCTTGATAACAGATTTAAAGTCACACATTGTGTTTGGTTTCATTTTTGCAGGTCATTGCAGACTATTATGGAATCACAAAAAAATTTGAAATGCGAACAAATGTGAAGTTTCCCTGGGGTGAAAAACTTAAAAACATAAAGGAAACAAGACCACCAGATCATGCAAGCAATCCTGCTTGTAAAACTTGTAAGTTATTTTACAAGAAACATATTCTACTGCATTTGTCACACCTTGGGAGTTGTGCACCTAGTTTATCTTACTGTGCTTTGATAAACTTTCTTAATGACTGCAATGTCTACAGGACATCAGAGTGATGTTATAATCTTGCCCGCCGACTGTTACTTGTAATGGTTCTTATACTAATTACTGTTCATGCTGGTGGATAGTACAGGAAGTGAAAGTAAAATATTGTTGCTATGATTCATGAATCTAGAGTGTATGGTGAAACCATAATGCAAGTGTCATATCAGAGACCCTCCTCAGTGGGCCTATGAGTTTTTCTTCTTTTCTTATTTGGCATGTTTGTAATACATGTGCCTGCGTGGAGTAGAAGAAATGCATACCCTATAACATACTGTAGTATCGCACAGCATATGAGGAGTGCTTTTTCTTTTTGCTGCTGACAGAATTCGGCACCTTATCCTGATGGTTTCCTTGTTTGTGGCACAAAATCATAAAATAAATATTAGTAAATGCTCATGTGGCCACCAAATAACAATGCAAGACACACCCAGCAATTCCAATACTGTTTGGAAAATATTTGTGATGTGAAGCATCACCATATGTGTCCACAATTCAACAAGGCCATCAGGAGGTATAGGATAGAAATGCCCTGGCTTAACTCACTCACTAGAAAAATAGCAGTGTTTGAAAGTCTTTCCATGTTCAGGCTTAGATTATCAGCTATTTTTCTCATCTGACTAAGTTCTAATCCTTCTTATTGCATTAGACTCAGGAAAGATTTCAAGCTACACTGAGTTCAACTAAGAGCTGATCAAAGCTTTACCTAGAGCTCCCACATTGGGCTAGCATGTAGATAACTTCAATTTTGACTATGCTGATGTTATGCATAGGACAGCAACCTTAGGCATGGACCTAAACAGGATGGCTAGGGTAAGGAACATTTCCATTAGGGAAGCTAAGAAAGTCTATCTAGGATGCCCCATTCCACAGGAGATTGTATTCAGCCATCCATCACAGGATTTGGTGGTTGACATCCTAAAAAAAAATCAGATGCTCACTATAGTAGATGTCCTTTATGATTCTCCCTTTCTTTTCCTCTTTGTGTATCTCTATTACTCTAAGCCATCCCACAAGAAAAAAAAAGCACCCCATTTGCAGCATAAGCATAAAATTGTCCTTCCCTCCATACAGCCATCTTAGTGGACTAGGTGGATGACTCCTTTGGCACAGTATATGCAGTCCTGACTAGCATCACTGCTATCTTGAGCTGTCCGTAAGAGGGCAGTTCTCTGTCTGTCCTATCTTAGAGTTCCAACATGACGACTGGTAAGATCTACACAGGGATACAAACATTTATACTTTGTAACTATTATTCTTTCCTTCAGCATGAGTGGATTTTATTCAGAAGCACAAAGTGTTTGGATAGACCGAGATGTAGCACTGCAGAGGGTCTTAGAGGTACTCTCTCCTTTAGAATGGATCCAAAAGATCTTCTCCCACCTTTTCCCAGTTCTGTAAAAGATGTGAGGTTTCCAGAATGGATCCAAAAGATCTTCTCCCACCTTTTCCCAGTTCTGTAAAAGATGTGAGGTTTCCATCTCATCCTGGACCACAGCAGCTTTGAAAACACATCCAGTATGTCAAGTTTCAGATGATGACTCTCAAAAGATTCATGTCTCTGCTACCATGTTACCACAGGGCACATGGATAGTGTAAATGGATAAGATGATCATCATGTGGTACATAACTCTCTGGCATCAACATAGGGAGAGGGATTTTAGAATAACTCTAAAGCATATACCACTTTCATTTCAAAATGATACCATTTGGCCTGTGCTCTGTTTTCAGAGGTTTACCAAAGTTGTAGTCATTGTAACTGAGGCCTTGTAGAGTAAAGCACTTCATGTGCTGACCAGCTTATATGACAGGATCTTGGTGGCTTTGTTGAGGAACATGCTGATAGCTTTCTCAAGGTAGATCCTTCCATGGTAGTAGTGCCGGGGAGGGGGGAAGAGTGACCATAAACAAGGAAAAAGTTGTTTCTCATTTCATAACCTTCATCTGAGTGGAGTCATATACTGATTGTTAGTGACTTCTGATTGCAAGAAGAGTCATTAGATCTTGGGCTTAGTGGCTTAGGATAAGGCAAAGTCCATGGTCCATGAATATACACTCTTGCATCTTCTAGTGCTAATGGATTTCATAGTCTTCATGGGACTTTCACATCCATGATGTATTAGGATTTGAAAAAGGCTGTGAGACTGTCAATGAATGGAAAGTCTTCACACACACTTATATATATATCCTCTGTTGGGGTCAGATCCCTGTCGCTAGACCCTGGAGTGGTGGACAGTCTTTAAAAATGTTAACATGGGGTTCCTTTTCTTAAGCTAATCTCATCACAAATCCTGATTATGAATGCTTCTGCAGTAAGAAGATTAGTTAATCATTGTTGCTCTGGAGAAAAGATATCTAGTCGTTTTGAAGGAAACCCTTTCCAACTGGATTAAAAACTGCATTATCTTTGAGACCTCAAGCAGTGAACTGCACTTTTGGAAATGCTGCAATGCTTGATTCAAACATATTTCCATTACAGACATTTTGTCACAGCTACAAGGTCAACAATTCATAGCTTCACCATTGCTTGGATTATGACTCCAGCTCTTTTGATACTTTTGTACTTGGATTATGTCCGCAGTTCCTTTGATTCTTTTGTACTTGGATTACGGCTACAGTTCTTTTGATACTTTTGTACTTGGATTATAGCCCCAACTCTTTTGATAATTTTGTACTTGGATAATGGCCACAGTTCCTTTGATACTTTTGTACTTGAATTATGGCCCTAATCCTTTGATACTTTTGTACTTGGATTATGGTCCCAGCTCCTTCTGATACTTTTGTACTGAGATTATGGCCACAGTTGGGAGATTGGCATAGTGGTTAAGGTGTTTACCTTACAGGCACAAGGTGCAGCATGTGATTCTCACATGGAATAATCGGCTAGGCTTAAAATGGCCCCAAAAAGGCAGTTAGCCTAGTATAAACCTAAACGACCTATAAGACCTTAATGTATGCTGTTCCTTTGATACTTTTTTACTTGGATTATGGCTCTAACTCCTTTGATACTTTTATACTGGGATTATGGCCCCAGCTCCTTTGATACTTTTGTACTTGGATTATGGCCCCAGCTCCTTTGATACTTTTGTATTTAAAGATTCACTCTTGTTCATAGGTACCTACTTTGCTGTTAATCTGTGAGTATTTTAAGAAGCCTAGGCTTACATTCTGATTGTATTTTTTTTTACCCCTTATATTTTGTGTATGAAAAATTTGAACATTTTCCTTTTGGGTGTCTGTTAGCTCCTTCTACCTTGAGATGTTTTACTATTGGGAATTATTATATGCTATATTGTGTGTATATATTTACATTTGCAGATCTGGTTGGTCCTGCTGGGCTGAGCCCATTTTCTGAGGAGAAACTGAAGAAATGCATAATAGTAACATAGTGTGCAGAGTCCATCATTTACACAAAAGCAGTTACCAGTAAACAGTTGCTGATGGTTGGAGCTAGTACAGAGAATTGTACAAAAATGACTGTGTAAGGGCATGGTAGAAAAAGGATAGGTGAAAGGTGAAGATAGAAGGCAAGGATTATATAATGAAGAATGTGTGGGGGAATCAGCTTTGGGAGATAAACAGAGAGAAAACAAATTTGATGAGCTTAATGTTTTGATATATTCTTGCAACAGTATTCGGTGACATCACTGATTTTTTTTTTTATTTGTAGGAAGTGTGGTTACTGAGTGGCTGGGGTGAACAGATGCAGAGAGACACTAGATGTACTATCCTAGTATGGAGTGTGACATCATGGCATGTGCCTGCCTGGGAGCATGCATTTATGTGCACTGTAAAGTCTAAGGAAATTCTATTGAACTAAGAAAAAAAGAAGAATAAACCAAATGACAGGCCCATTAAGAGGGTCACCCTTTAGACCAGCTGATCAAGTATGAGTGAAACTGTTATTTCCCACTGCTCAGATGTTCTGTAATAATAAATATAGTGAGTTGTATTAGTAAAAAGAGGTGTGTGAATGGTAGTGGTCCACTATTAAGGGGGAGGGGCTAGGGGAACTCCATCCAGGAAAATAGAACTGCATTTTTAGGTAATGTGTCTTAATTCATACTTCTGTAAGGTCACTTCTTAGGCTTATAGGTGCTTCATCTGTGAGGATCATAAGAGCTGATAACATGATGCAATTTATAACATGTTGTTAATTTTGTCCTTTTTCAGCATTCTCAGGTAGTATTTTATGCTGTTATATAAGGAGGAGACACTGGCATAATAGCTAAGATATGGGCCTTATAAACACATAACTGGGTTTGATCTTGACTGACATTCACCGTTTGTATAGAGTTGGCAAGTTCCCTTATTATCTGTGTGGGGTTTCTCCCATCCCCTTAAAAAAACAGACTGGGTGTTTCTACCACAAGATGGAAGCACTGGATTTAATCCCAGCCTTCCTAGTTGAACTTGAGTAGTATGCCAACAGCATGCACTCAAAAATGATCAGATTTATGGGTAGCATGTAGGTGCTGCTTTTTAGGAGAAGAGTTGTGTTGACCACCCACTTCAGACCTCAGCTGTGGTATGCAGTATACTTTTGAAAGGGGAAATGCAAACCACAAACAGCACATTGTGTTTGGGTTAACTGTTCAGCAATGTGAAAATTGTCTCTAGGTGATTTGATCACATCAAGTAATGTTGAAAAATTGTGCTGTATTAGTTATTGTTTAAATATTTTATTTATTTATTTTTATACAATGGGTTAGATTTCAAGAGATCAGAAACTGGCTATGACCTGTGGATCATGCCATTCATTTATATAATGTATTCATTGCATAACAAAGATGCACAATGCAGCCCATAAGCTCAAAGGGACAACAGCTAAGGACCAAGAAGACAGTAGTGTACCCTGAAAGAAATGTTATACAATGCATTGATATATTAATTTGTCCATAGTATCTATGTTCATACTTTACAATTGTCCCTCTTTTCCAGGAACGTTTCTGAGTTTGGCTTAGATATCTGCTTTATCCCTCCTAAATGTCTGATTTTGTTACACAACTTTTATGATAAAAAGTAAACACAAAGTGTCAGACCATTCCATTAATAGACTGTATTCTAAAATGTATTCTAATGCATATCCCGTTAATACAACATTCTGATTCAATCGTATGTGCATTTAAATTGAGTCCCTGATTTACAGCTTTTCCCTACTATTTTTAGCTTTGCCCCTGATTATTGAGCAACAGTTTGAGAACTGTGTCCCAGCACTACACAAGAAACCTACAGCTCCTGTTCTCATCCAACAAAGTGATCACTGCCATAAACATTAAAATTATGCCATAGCAACGTAAATTAATTCACAACATGCAATGCAAATGAATTGTATTATATGTCTTCCTATGCACTGAATATTTTGTATAAATGATTTGTACTAGCTGTGAGTCATGGCAACATTTTCTTCATAATGCTTAGCCTACCCTGTACTGCTCATATCAGGTAAGTAAGAGCTAGGAAGGAGACATTACAAATAAACCATATGCCCAAATTAAAGAAATGTTCATGGTCTTATTGGATTGTGAGGATTGTGCTGTTATTAACCACCAGAGTGAACCAGCCTTGGAAAAGATGATGACATAGAGGCTGTTGTACTCTGAGCAACATCAGCAAAAACAATCAAACAAAAAAACAAAAAAAAAACAATCAAATGTTTAGTAAAAAGAATAAAAATAGATAAAATGAAAAAAAATGCTACTCCTTTATTAAAATACATAACACTTGTGTTAAAGATGTTTGTACAATAGTAGAGTAAAATGGCAAATATCCTTACCCCACTGTTTGTGATCTCTTATGGCATACACACAAGGATCTGAGAACTGCAAGCAATGTCAGTGAATCAGAAAAATACACTTACACTGCTAAAACCAAATGGGATGCAGATGGTCACTTAGTTTGCACTCACTGATATAATTTGATGTATGTACACAAAGACTTGACCATCTTGATGTACTGAATAGCTCCCTAGTAGAGTTAGTATGAAAAAGTTGGGGAGTTAAGTATGCGAGGGACTTGCCCCTACAAAAATGCTTTTTGTGTTGCACCACAACAGAAAGGAAAATTCCAAAGATAAAGTGACAAAGGCCAGAAAAATGCTTTTTGTGTTCTTTAAAGGGAGGTTGTAGGAGTGTTATGTTCTTTATTAGTTTTGATCACATTTTTATTTCAAGTGCTGAAGCTTATTTTTCATTAATCAGTATATTACGCAGATTCTGCAAAGTATTCATTTGCCAGTAATTCATTAATAGTGATTTTCAAGGATATATCTTTTTGGCTTACCATTGTTTGCAATATAAATGTCATCATTTTATGCAATGACAAAACATTAGATTTGATTTACTTTGAGTATGGTAAAACATTAAATCTAATACACTGAGTATTTCACAAACTCTGATATTATAAGCTGAGATTTGTATGATGGTTAACCCATCAATACTGTAATGATGCCAGAAAACACCAAAACACCTTTACAGGAGTAAAAGGTAGTCAAAGTAAACTAAGGCCATTAAAGAGACGTTTTCATTTTCAACTGTGATATTTATTCCTAGGTTTTCAATCCTTTCAAGGGTTTGGAAATCACATACACAGAAAAGGTGAGCAGAACAAGGGGATATTCCGTGTTTGATTGAATATTCACTACTCATTTCAGTACTGTACTTTGGTACATTGTGGGTTCTACAGCAGTGGGTTCATCACTTCATGTGAGAGCACAGCAGCCATTTTCACCCCAGACCAGGAAAGTGCTAAATGGCTTTGTGTATGGCTAAGCATATCGAGTATGTTTGAACCAGGAGATTGTTAGGCAGCCATAGGATAGTCCACATGTGTTCAAGAAATGGAATAAGGTCATTTAATAGGTGTCTATCTACCAGATCAACAAACAGTAAAAATTCCGCAAAAGGGAAATTGGATAACCGGACTTTATAAAGCTGCTTCCTCTTACATCGGTTACAGATGACAGAAGAGCATTTTAATAACTCTGGGACAGAGAACGCTGTTCTCAGAGAGAGGAAACATGCCCCATAAATACCATTATAATGTATGTCTGGAGATGGTACAGGACCAATAACAGCAGCATGTAGTACATAGAGAGTGAATCATAAATCCAGTCAACCTATCATAAGACTTGCAGCCTACAAGAAAAATGGTATTACCACAGTGAACTGAAACTGTATCTACTGAAATCAATGCAGCGTTTGCTAACAAAAGTTACATTTTGGGGTTGCCACAGCTCAGGAGAAATGCATATTTCTCCTGAGTTATGGAGACCCCAAAATAAATGGAATTAGCATAGGCTGAAGAAAGTACATAATTTTCTATATAGAACTGAGGCCTTGCTTTTCCCCTCTTATATATTTTCCCCCATTAAAATGAAAGGAAACTTTTTATAGAACCATTTCCTGTATTTTATTGTACTGATACAGTACTTGTCACATTCATGGCCTGCATTTCTAAAATGTAAATAAAAGCAACAGACGTACTATTACTGTTTACACAAACTAAAAATACACACACACACACACATATATATGTGTGTGTGTGTGCATGTGTGTGCCTGTATTATGTGTGTATATATATATATATATATATATATATATATATATATATAAATATATATGGGTCTACTTTGTTTCGTTGAATCTCATTTCACTGAATCTCATTTCACTGAACTGAACTTAGTATATATGGCACTGTGTAGAATACTGTAAGGCAAGTAAAATGTATATGCCCTTTTCCCCACTGTAGTGCGATCCTGGAGTTGGTATATCTAGTTGGGGGGGCAACCTCCCCCACATTGGGCAGTGTGGGGGGGGGCATAGCCCCCCACTTAGTTCGAGTACATATTGTCTTCTGGAGAGAGTCATTGGTGTTCTAACTATGCATGTCTATTGTTTAAAATGCATTGTTTTAACGTTTCTGCTAAAATACAATATAAAACAAACACGGTGGGGGGCTACGCTCCCCACACCCTCAACTATATATACTAACTCCAGAATTGCACTACAATGGGGAAAAGGACATATACCTTTTACTTGTCTTATTGTAGTCTACACTGTTCAGTGAAATGAGATTCAGCGAAATGAGTTTTCAGTGATGTGGTTGGGGTGAAATAAAATTCAGTGAAATGAGATTCAATTAAACAAATTAGACCCATATATATATATATATATATATATATATATATATATATATATATATATATATATATATATATATATATACATATATATATATATATATATATATATATATATATATATATATATATATATATGTATATACACTTTTTTCATATATTTATATACATAAATATATGTAAATATACATATAGATATCTATATATTGATATCTATGTAAAATGCATGTGTGTCTGTGTGTCTTTATAAATGTACACACACATATATATATATATATATATATATATATATATATATATATATACATGCATACAACTTATTCTACTACAGAAGGTTTCTAGTTCACATTCAAAGCCACCATAAGTCAAACCCTCTATAGGACAGGAGAACATTTCAGTTTAGCTATTATGCTTGGATTATTATTGCCAATAGTGTATGGTTTTAGTAAATACCATGCATTAGAGCTGTGATGGGTTAGCATCCCATTCAGGACTAGTGCTTCTGCCCTGCACTCACTGAATGCCAGGACTGGATCCAGCTGCTCTCTGAATAAATTGGTTTACATGAACAATTAGACAACGAATAAATAAATGATTGAATGTATATATGTATGTATGAGTCTGGGGAGTCTCTGAGTCAGGAACCTATCCCTCCAGCATGTTTAGTTTATTGTGATAACAAGGTTTAGATCCCTGGAGCGTGTGGCTTTGAGGGAATGGGATTTTTTTAAGTGTAGCATGTCCAACAGCTCTGGGTTTGACATGGCCTTGTATGTTAAGCAGAGATCACCTCGGACATGCATTATAACACATTTCTGCACATTCACTCATTTCATAGTAAAGGAAATTTAGTTAAAATGTCTCGCTGTATGACTTTTTAAAATTTCTATAATGCAGAACTTTCTTTTATGAAAGCAGATTTTTGCAGCATTCCCAGGATGTGATCAAGGGTTATGTTAATCTGCACCATATGCATTGTATCCATGATGGTAGAACCTGCATAGCCAGTTGTTGTTTAGCAGACACTTATTTTGCATTCTCTTCCTAAGCAGGTGGACTGGGTGAGTCGGCCGTTACAGGAATAGTAGTAGGCGCGCTGCTAGGGGCAGCTTTGCTGACAGCGTTCTATTTCTTCAGGTGGGTATAATTATTGGAAAGATGTCAAACATTTACCAGTTAAACACTTACTGCTTTGATTATTTCAGCTATGTAGCAGTGACCTTATTAAAAATAAATGTCAAAAATGAAGTCAGTCAGTGAATATTGGGATGCCTAAAACACATTTCACTTCAAAGAAGTGACAGTAATATATAAGACATTGAAATCCTTTATAAAATAGTGTACAGCTCCTCCACTCTGACATTCTAGGGGTTCTGACCCCTTACATCTACTTATTTATATTAAAAGCAACAATACCACAGCATTTCAGAGGGGAAAAAGCATTTTCCCCTTTTCAGTGGTCTTAGAACAAAGGAACACTCAAAACGCACATGCACAGACACATATGTACGTGTGCACAAACCCACAACTAAATACACATACACACACAGAACATACACACACACAGAAGCATGGTCACGCGTGCACACACACACACACACACACACACACACCTGAAAACAAAGTTTTCACCTCTGTGAAGGTCAGACGCCATCATTTTCAATGTCTTTTCGAAAGCAGTCTGTTTTCATTGAACTGCCTTTGTCAAAATGATTTAATCTGTACTGCTTACTTACACCATTTAAATCATCTGATGTTTAATATAACTCTCTGTCAAAATATATCCATTCTTCAGAGAGATTTTTGCTATTTCCTAGACATTTTCTACTTAATTAGTACAGAATGTATATATTGTTTGATAGAGTTCTCTTAAATTGTGTAGTGCTTGCTTCTTTTGCACCATAAACATCTACTTTTCTTCAAAGAATAAAGAATGATTTTTTATGAGGAAAACCATTTACATTGCATGTTTTTCACTGGGATGCACAAAGGAGGCAACATTTTTAATCTAATAGAGTTTAACACAGTTGTATAATGTACAATATTTTCCATTACTATTACATTTCAAATAACATTTTTGGACAAGAAAGACAACATGTTCAAAAATCACCTTGAGCCAAAATAATAATTAGCTTAACTGTATGAATTAGAGTAGCTCAGACAATTCATTGTATATGAAACCTACCAAGGTTTCTTAGTTTTACAGATAATTACTAGGCATGTAGTACAGGAAATGTCTATAAAGCTTTGCCCAATTTCCCCAAAATCATTGACTGCCTGAGTCACTTGGTCGGAGTCACACAGTAGGATTACAGGAAACAGCTTGTTAAAAGATCATTGCCTCAATCTTCTGCAGCAAAACAGCTCATAGCTCTAATATTCTGTAGTGACCATCAGGCCATATACATACTGGACTTGCATCAAAGCTAGCATTAACATCCAACACAATTACATGCTTCACATTAACATGTAGTAGCAGCAAAACAATTTACATGGAGAACATTTCTGTTTACTCAGCTTCTACAAGTGTATTATAATACAGATGAGGACATATAAATAACATGTTAGTATCAATAAAACAAATGCAATGCATTCATAATATGCTGTATGATTTTCTGCATTATTGACAACATGCTCTAATACTAGATAGTCTAACCTTGGGATTCACAGACATGTCTTCCATGATTGTGCAAATTCCACAGTGGAGATGTGAGGCGTGCAATGCGGCATAAAAGAAATTAGCAGGAATCTTGCAGCCTAAGCTGCAACTGCTTAAGAAAGCAGCTCATAGAAATGACAGGTTCAAAGGTGAAAGAGTCATTACCACAATTGCAGTGAGAACTGTTTGAAACACAAAAAAAGAGCTGTGCACATGCACTACATTACAATGTATGTGCCTACACCTGTGCACAGGCACTACATTGCAATGAATGTGCCGACGCATGTGCGTGTGCACTACATTGCAATGTATGTGCCTACTCATGTGCACATACACTACACTGAAATGTATGTGCCTACTCATGTGCACATACACTACACTGAAATGCAATGAGAACATCTGGAACCTGCAGTAAGTGGTTGCCTGCAGTGTTTGTATATTGTTTTATTGTTTGTATAGGGAAAAAAATAGATGTACAGGAAAGGAGAGAGAGCAAGAAAAGGTACAAAAACTAGGGCAAAGTAAGGATGAGAGTAGGAGTGGGGAATGGGAGGAAGATTATACCTTTTATGGGAGAGTTATCCATATTATTAAGAAGGGTAAATGGGGACGGAAATTGATGATGAAACAGATTGGACAACAACAGGGAATGGAGATGATACACAAGTGAGAGGAGTACCAGAATGGGGGGTGGGGTGGGTATGCCATGTCTGTTGACACACAAGTGGGAGGAGTACCAGGAGAGGGAGTAGGGTGGGTATGCCACATATTTTAACATGCTAGGCTAGACCCAGGAAGAGTTCAATCACTACTGTGACTGCCCTCCCCACTTGATGCTGCCTGAGATGATGGTTGCAGCAGTGTCAGGCAGTGGTTCAACTCTTGAAGCTGCACGAGGACCATCTCCAGGTGGCTAATGAAGGCATCAATTCATTGGTCTACCAGTTCTTCCATCACCTCTGCCAACTGCCGCTCGAAGACAAATTGTGACCCCTGGAAGTACCACTGGAGGGAAACAATAGCACTCATCTCTGGTAAGTGACAGTCATTGGCCACCTGTGACACCCCAGGTCACCTTCCATTGCACCCAACAGGGAGGCAGGCCTGGGGTAGTTGTGATGCTAATAGGAGAAGGCCAGGGCTGATGGCAGGGTAGGGAACAGTAATGCACCACTAGCACAGCTGTGGCAGATGCTGCAGAAAATGGTAATGTAAGTGGAAAGAAGTGAAACAAAAACATTACATAAATACAAAAAGGAGGAAAATCACAGGGATAGTCAAAAATGGTAATAGTATTATTGCTGTTTCAGATGAACACTCTGACGTCTACCTACTGTTAATACCCTATAGGTGCAAAATAAGCAAATAGGGCATCTCAGATAGTTCTTCTTTGGTACATAAAGTCAAAATCTCTATTGTAGAATGTGCTGGCAGGTGTGCAGTGCCACTTTTCAATAATCAGTGTAAGGTAGGGCCTATAGTGGTAAGATGAGGATTATTGGACATAATACACTATTGGGATGTGTGGGGTAGTGGCCCTATGGACATGCTAAAAGGGATGTATTCAAAGACACATCATGTGTAGTTGCTCAGTGGTAACACCTCTGCAACCCAATATCCCTATGAGGGCAATGTGCTGCAGCACAGATATCAAAGCAATCGACTCGGCTATAGGAAGGTGCTTTGCAAAGATTATATGCTATGTGCTAGTGGAATTAACATGGCTGTACCACAAAACAGAAGGGTATGACAGGGGCATATTATGGAGAGATGCATGGGACTAAAGCATCAAGGACCCAATTCTCACTATTCAACACATACTCCAGTTCAAGACCCCTAATCCCATGTGATTCCACCCACTGCCTCTCTCAAAATGGCCCACTTATGTTCCCAAAAATTCCCACCTGCAGACCCTCCCAATGAACCCTAACACTCCCTCCACCATGGACAGCTACCATTACCCCCCCCCCACATTGACCATTGTACCAACCCTTTCAAGCAGCCCTGTATATCTAGACTGGGCCAGTGTAAACAGTGCAGGGATGTGACAACCACCTACATAGCATGCATGTACAGAAAGAGAAAAATAGCAGCAACTAACACTAAAAGCAACTGTTTAATGACTGGTAAAAACAATAAAACATTACAGCAAGAATCCCCAGATGAGTGCTTTCGGCCTGTGCCCTTCATCAGATAAAAGACCACTGTCAAAACTCTCATTTTAAATGAATGACAACCAATCAGAATTCAATACCGAACCCGCTGTTTTTTGCGAGCAGGTTTTAGTGGGACAACCTTGTTGAGTCCGGGATATCTATGTGCTGTGAGCTCCACTACCCATTTACCTTCCTCAAACTCTGTATCCTTTATTGTATCTCCTCCCCTATTGCCTTTTCTCATATTCCATATAGCCATAAATTTAAATTGATGTCCCTCATTACTAGAAATATGCCTATATAAGGCACTATGTTCAATTTGTACTCTAATGGCTGATAGATGGTTTACCCAAGTCTCTAGTCATTCCCAAGCCATCTCAGATGCCAGGTCCCTAGTCATTCCCAAGTTATCTGGGATGCAGTAGGAACTTCATCCCACTCTGCCACAGAGTTAATGGCATGTATCAACTTTTATTATGTGGTGTCAATCAATGTTCAAACTTTGATTAAGGCCAACTGTCAAGGATGTTTGTGGTTAAATACAGTATTAGACTGGCGTGACAGACCAGGCCAGATGCTTTGCTGAGGTCAATGAACACAGAACAAGTGAAAGTATATACAAAAAAATAAGCAAGTCAGTAGAATATACTATTCAAGAAATGATAAAAAAGGCAGAAGGAGGAAGAAAAACCAAAAAAGTTCCCATCTGAGCTCTGAAGCTGATATCACCCAGAGAGAGGAGTAGTATCTCAAGAGATCTTTAGCTGACTGTGGCAGTAGGAAACTGAAAGTATTCTGTTTGTGAGACTGAAGTACTGTCCTTGTCCTGCAATGTGACTGTGCTTTCGCACTCACAGAGAGGCAGTGGGAGGAGTTCTAAGCTTTGACAGACTGCCAGAGAAAGAGTCACTTGTTTCAATTAAAAATATTGTCAACATTTGGACCACTTGGCTATCTGTACCATCAACATCAAATGTCACCCCTGTGTTTGTCAACCAAATGTACATTTGACAAAACATAGGGGACCAGTATGTAGATATATATATATATATATATATATATATATATATATATATATATGAGTCTGTGAAAGACGTTTGAAGCCTGTCATAGTACTAAAAGAGTATAACTCACAAAAATTCAAATACACTTAAAATGAAGTCATGCATCCCCTGCTAATTATAAACTCTGCAATGGAAAAGGGGTATATTCCCGATCAAATAAAGATACGCAAGAGTGCTCTGTTGACTTGTAACTGAAATAATACAGCCCACAATCACTTCAAGTTGGTAATGGATATCAAAATGTCAGATAACCTGTAACTCCTGCTTCACATTTGGATGTGGTATTTCAGCTTCAAACACTTAGTGAAAAGCCGTGTCTTTAAGACTGAAATACCACATTTAAAGTTGAAGCAGAAGGAACACATGAGGAACACGTGGGGGATATAAGGTCCAAAATATTATTAGCCTAAGCCTATGTATTGACTTGTGCTCTTAGACATGAAAGCAAAGGGTAGGGAGCAGCAAAGAACTTTTACTGGGACAGAAAAGTGGTTCATTGATTACAAACAGTAGTAGTTTTTTTCTAACTTTGAGAAAAAGCACATATGGCATGGTATCATAACACTTGGTAGTACAAAGGATTAAAGTAATAACCTTAGCATTACATCTTTGCAGATGCCCTACCTTCTTCCAACTGATTTTTCCATGAATACATTCTCATTAAGAGTCTAGCTAATGCCAGCCTTACCTTTGATACATTTATCAGTATCGGTCCCACATTTTAAAATCTAACATTAACTCATGCCATCTTCAGGTACAAGCAGTGGTTAGGCAGGAAGTCCTCAAATGGTATTGGCATTAATAATGTTTTTCAAACTGTAATTGTAAACTTTTTTCCAGTCACAGAGCAGTGTTGCTAATAAAGGCTTTTCCTCTAACAGATACCTGGATATACCAGGTGAGCTACTGTGGGGGGCTGTCTGTTGCTTGTGTATATGTCATAAAACTGCTGCATATTATGGTGTAACACATGACTGCTCTACTTATTTTATTTATTCATTTATTTTGTTTAATAATTGAGTGTGTTGCAATAATGATTCAGTACCTAATTCTAGTATTTCAAGATGTCGGAGTGGTGGCAAGGCTCAAAAGACAAACCCACCTCCATAGGTATCACAAGGGATAAGAAACTAAGAGTAATGCTACTCAACGCCAGAAGTCTAAACCTCAAGATGCATGCACTCGAAACTCTCCTTAGCATGGAGAACATCGATATCTGTGCAGTAACAGAAACCTGGTTCAAGGCTCCCGAGAGCATCCCAGCACTACCAGGTTATACCTCATACCATGCTTTTCAGCCCCAAAACTTGGACCGAACCACAAGAGGAGGGGGAGTATCAATATTCGTCAAAGATACCCACACCTCCAGGTTGGTGGCACAGCACGAAGCATCAGAGACTATCCATGTGCAACTAACTGTGGGTAAAACTGCCTTCCAGTTTATAGCCTGCTACAGACCACCCTCCCAAACACAGGAACCCCACTTGGCCTTCCTGAGAATACTGGAAAATATGAAGGTCTCTCCAAACACCATTATATTGGGCGACTTCAACTACCCAAACATAGACTGGGAGCATTACTCTAGCTCCAACACCCTAGCCCAAAGGTTCCTAGAATTTATAAACTCAAATGCTATGGAACAACTTGTTACCACTCCCACAAGAGGGAAAACATACTGGACCTGATCATCACCAACATGGGGACACTATGCTCCAGACCAGAAGTGTATCCCTCACTGGTAAGATCAGACCATAAACTAATCTCACTGGATATTCACATCCCGACCCCACTCCCTGCCCAGAAAACCACAGTGAAAAACTTCTCTAAAGCAAATTTCACACGCCTCAAAACCGAGGCGAAATCCTTCAAAGCCCCCGGGCCTGTGGAAAATACGGCCCAGACCACAGAATCCTATATAAACGCATTCTATGAACACCTTCAGGAATGCATGGATCATGCAATCCCAAATAAAACCAAGACCCAATCCTCTAAAGGCAGACGTCCTGTCTGGTGGACCCCAGCCATAAACAAACTATACAATAGAAGGAGGAAGCTACTACATGATAGAGCAAAATCCCAAAAAGGGAAGGCATCTCTGATCAGTATTAGCAAAAAACTACGGGCACTCATAAAATCGTCTTAGGCCAGCTTTGAGAGAAAAATTGCACAGGACACTAAGGATAATCACAAGGCTTTCTTTAGTTATGTTAGGAACCTGGGTGGGAATTCCCAGATATGCTCAGAATTAGTCCAAAATGACAAAAAATACACCGAGCCCACAGACATTGCCAACATCCTAGCTGACAGGTTCAGTGCAAACTTCTCCCCCCTCTCCCCACCAAAAGGACAAATATCTATACCAACAGAGTGCTGCCCCCCTGACATCTCAGATGCTCAGGTAAGAGCTGCCCTCTCCAAAGCAAAAGACACAGCATCAATGGGACCAGATGGTGTCCTGGGCTGCATCCTACATGAACTCCAAGAAGAGCTAAACCCAAACATAAAACTACTGTTCAATCTTAGCCTTACTACAGGATATGTACCCAAAGAGTGGCGTACAGCAACAGTGGTCCCTCTCCACAAAGGTGGTGCCTCAACGGATCCTGGAAACTATCGCCCCATAAGCCTGACTAGCTTGGTCTGCAAAGCTATGGAAAGGATCATCATGGACCTCATAAATAAAGATATTGGGGACCTACAGACACTGGATCCTACCCAGTTTGGCTTTGTTAAGGGCAGATCCTGCCTCTTAAACCTGGTCGATTTCTTTGAAACAGTCACCAAGGCCATTGACGAGGGGAAGGTGGTCCACACAGCCTACCTGGACCTCGCAAAAGCCTTCGATACAATACCCCACTCGGGCATTATAGATAAGCTCACCAGCTTAAATATAAACCCCTATGTCACTAGATGGGTTGCAAACTGGCTCAAGGACAGAACCCACATGGTTAGAATTGCTGGAGCCATGTCAGACTCCAAACCAGTTACAAGTGGCGTCCCACAAGGCTCAGTCCTGGGACCTCACTTGTTCGGTATATATTTCTCGGCGGTACAGGCCAACACGGAAGGACTGTGGCTGACCAAGTTCGCAGATGACTGCAAACTGGGTGCCATAATCAACTCTCCAGCCGACACAAGCATCCTCCAAAAGGGCCTCATAGAAACAGACAGCTGGTGCCAGAGCCATGGCCTCAAGCTAAACGCCAAAAAGTGTATAGTCATCCCTTTGGCAAAAACAAAGTGCCCACAAATTACCACATAGGTGGTAATCCATTAAGTACAGAAGAAGTCATTAGGGACCTGGGGACCCAAGTTGATAGCAATCTCTCATTTGACAACCACGTGGCCAAAGTGGTTAGAAAAACATTTTATATAGCCCACCTAATCATGAAGGGATTCACATCTAGATCAGGGGAGGTCATCGTACCTCTTCACTCATCCCTCATCAGGCCCATAATTGAGTACAATGCCCCTTTTGGGATGTACCTTACCAGACACCTGCAGCAACTGGAAAGACCCCAAAAGTACCTCACCAAGAGGATCAAAGGGCTCAAACAGATGCCATATGCTGCCCGGTTAAAGAAACTCCAGCTCTACTCAGTGGCATACCGCCTGCTCAGAGGCGATCTGTGCCTGATGTATAAAGCCATGTCCAACCCGAATTAATGGACATGCTGCACCTCAGAAAATCCAAATCCCATCGAGCCACGCTCGAGAGACTTGAACCTCAGCACTGAAATAAATAGGACATGCTGGAGGGACAGATTCATAACCCAGAGGCTCCCTTCACTCTGGAATAAAATCCCAGTCCAGGTTAGGCAGAGTCCCACATTGACTCTCTTCAAGAGGAATCTTGATGAGTGGATGGGAGATCGTAGGTTTACCCCGGCTATCACTTCTGTGTCACTGTTAGACAGAGGCACAGTATACTAACCTCAAAAAAAGGCATAGCAAAATTAATTTAAAATGGGTGGCGAAAGCCAAACACACTCTGGCTAGGCTTATAAATGCCGTAGGGCAGATAGCCTAGTATGAACCTATGAACCTATGAACCTAAAATGGTTTGATTCTAAAATGGAACCACTCTAATGAACATAACTCTCAACTGTCCACATTTTTGCATCATATTTTTGGTTTGTTCCACATAAACTTTGTGGTTTTCTAGCAAATACTTGACGATTAACGTCATTAAATAATGGCATATATTTGAGTGTTGGACCTCATATTCTTCAGAAAATGCAGGTTAATGCATCAATTATTATTCTAGCAACTTTCTAAGTTTAAAAGCTTGCACCCACCATCTCTCTTTTTCTCTCTCTCTCTCTCTCTTACACACACACACACACACACACACACACACACACACACACACACACACACACACACACACACACACACACATATGCATGCACATGCACACACACAAGGACATAGCTGTTCAGGGCTTGCACAATTGCCCCTTCCAGCCAGTTTCAAAAGTCATTGTTTTTCCTATCTTTCTGGATACAATTATCTATTTTCTGCTTTGTGGATGTGCAGCCTGTAAAAAATAATTTTCATTGCAGACAGTGTATAACACTGCCACTAGGCTTGCAAGATTGCCTCTTCCACCCAGTCTAGAAAGTCATCTGTTTCCCAGTCTTTCTGCATAAATTACTTCTCTTCTGCTAGTTGAATTTGCAGCAAAAAATAATTTTCAGTGCAGATAGTTTATAAGACTGCCACTAAGTAAGCTACTAAAACCATCTGTACCACTGAACTTGCAGCCAGTGCTACTGCTAATGAAAAAGGACACTTCATATGTTAATGTACTTCTATTATTAAAACCATTATATTTTAATACATATGGCTTTCTTGCCCATGAGCAGCTTGTCCTGGCTTTAATGTATAACTTTCTTTCTTTCACATTAGCAACTTTTTAAAACTTTCTCTGCTCCACTGTCCTGTTGAGTTAGTCACATTATATTAGCAAACCCATTCCCACTGCTGTTTAAACCTTCCACTACCTCCATTGTCATTGATTGTTTTTCTTAGGCTAATAGCTCCATCTGTGAGGAGTTTAGTCCACTCCATTCACCCTTGCTATGCTCGGGCTCACTACGCTCCCCTACCCTACCCCCAATTTCCACACACCTCCTCCTTATCTAAATTTATATTCAACATATCCCTTCCCCTTCCTCATTCCTATGATTTCCTTTTCCTACTTAGCCACACCAATCCCTGCTACTACCTCATTATTCAATAGCATTCACACAAATCCTTTACAATTGCATGCCATCTGCCTACCACACCCATTCTTCTCTACTTCCTCACTTATTTATTCTTCGCTGTTGTTCTAACTTTTCAGTCTGTATTTCTTCTCATTTCCCCCTTGTACAATATTCACTTCTTCCTCCTCAGCAAGTCCTTATTTAATTTCATTAACATTTCTATTCAAGACTCCCATGTCCCTGCCCTGTGGAAAAAACTCTTCATTATTCCTCTCCATAAATGAGGTAATTCCTCTGAAGTCTCTAACTTTAGGCCAGTTGCCATGCTGTCCCCTCTTCCTAAGATCCTGGAAATGTGTATTCATAAACAACTCCTTCAGTGATCTCCTAACACCAACATGGCATGGTTTCCAACCAGGTCATAGCACTACAGCTGTCCTCGACTTTCCTGGCAACATTAATAAGGCTAGAGACCAAAGGAAATTTATCTTTTTTTCTAGATCTCTCAAAAGCCTTTGACACAGTATCACGAGAAACTTCTGACTCAAATGTCCACTCTGGGCCTTTCCAAAACAACTCTTCTGTAGGTTCTCTAACTACATATCTGAAAGAGGTCTATGTCAGACTATTGAATAGCCACGTTGTCGAATATCATCTCATTAGTAATCAGGCTGTCAACCCCCCACACCCCCACTAATTATATATACCACTTCTGAGATCACACTACACTAGGGAAAAGGGTAAATGTTCTGATCCCCACCATGATGCCATCTCAGTCAGAATGATTTGAAGGCCTGCATTGTCAATGAGATGATGTGTTCAACAATGTGGCCATTTGACAGTCTGACGTAGACCCATCTGAAAGATATCAGTCTGTCCAATGGCTCACTCCTTTTCACATAGTTAAAATGGGTGTTCCGTAAAGATCTATTCTTGATACACTGCTCTTTAATATTTTCATCAGTAAGCAGAACTGTCATTCTAGTTGTCTGGCCCTTATGTTAATTTGGCCATATATCTTGTTCCTTCTCTCCTTTCACTGGCTGGTGTGAGTAAGCACAAGATTGTCATTTTGTGAAATCACTCCTCTTCAGCTATTTAAATTTATTGGCCATCCTGCTGTATTCCATAGTACCAGAAATGGAAAGTGCCCACTGCCTTTCAGTCTGTCTTGCTCTTTTAAAAATAGTGGCTCTCCACTAAAACTTGTTTTTAGACAGTTAAAATATTTTAAGTTATCCACTTTCATATCTAACTGCTTAGTGCACACTTCAGTGTTTAGGATAAACCGTTTTTTCTCATCTTACCTTTAAGCATCTATTGCAGGACCACCAGTTATTGCAGAGCCCACTTTCTGCCTCTCAGTAGTCATCTTAGGATTGGTGCTTCTGTTTTCTCCTGGTGAGCGAAGTAGAACAGGGACATTATTTCCTGGAGACTGCTGATTACCAAAAAGCCTGATAATGGCTTCATAGGCGACAGCTTGGAATCTGTGCTTATGTTCTGATCCTGGTGAGAGAAGGAACAGAGTGGATTGATTCCTGACTGTTTCTGGTTGGAGAGTGAGTGACTGTGCTTAATGTACCTGATTTGTCTGGTTGCTATTTAAGGCATCTACCAGAAAAAGACTACAAGCCTGCAGACCCTTGCATCATCCGGGACAAGACTGTGGATCACCAAACAGACTGTGGCCTGCTTCTCTTCTTGGGATTGGTGCCAACATTTTGCTTCTTGTGAAAGAAGAAGCAAAGGAGCATTGTATCCCAACAGATTGAAGCTGTGGTGAGACCAGCATTAGTAGTAGCCATTCATGTAACTCCCTTCTTTTCAACATTCCTAACAAGCTAATTTTTTGTTTTTAGTAAGTACTGCTTGATTTGTTTCTAACTTCAGAATATCTGCCTAAAAGCTTCATTCTTAAATTTTCAGGGTCTATGTATTAGTTTCCCCTCAAGTGTTTGGCAGTGATCTGTACAGACTCAGATATCTTGAGTGACAATTTCCCTTAAAAGCACAATTGAAATTTCTCCAATACCTAGTTGCACACAGGTCTAGTTTGCAGTGACCAGCACTGTCCACATAGTTGCAAACTGGATACTCCTGACAGTGATTGATATTCTCACCCCAACTGTCTAATCAATAAAAAAGGGTCTGTTGCCATGGATATGAACTTTCCTACTGTCTCCGTTACTGGCTTGTTTGATATGGGCATCCTGAGGCAATGTAGAAATGGCCTCATGTTTACTGACAACCAGTTAATTCTCAAACAAACTGATATGGTATGTGAGAGATGTATTTACACAATGTCACTGGAGGCAAAGCTCTCATGTAAAAGTAATCCTAATGTCAATAAAGTTGTCAGTAGTACACATGCTGCACCCATCACATACAATTTAAAGCATATAGATCCACATATGCTGAGGCACTTACAAGTAACCTTCCAAAACCACAACAACCTCCTAGATGAAATGCACATAACAAATGCCCTCAGCAGCTCCAAATGCACTCTTTCAAAACAACACCCACATAAACACATAGAGCTACATCCCATGGAGTCTCTACCTCTAAGCCCATAAGGCAAGTGACCACACAATCCAACATTCTAGTCATTGGAGACTCCATCGTGAGACACACTGATGTCACTCTCACCAGGCTGAGTAAGGAGAATGTTATGGTCAATTGCTTATCAGGGGCTAAGATCCACCACATTACACATGCACTGATGTCATTGGACCACAATTACCAATATGACTCAGGCATAGTCCATGTGGGAGTAAATGACCTGAGACATACCTCCCTAGACTATATGAAGAAAGACATCATGGAGCTCTCAGAATATGTGTCTCAGCTTGTGTGAGCCTTGCATTGAGCAGCATTTTACCTTCATCCAAGGATGATGCCGCAATATGAACAAAAGATGTTTGACTTTAATAATTGGCTTAGTTTCTGGTGTCATTCTAAGGAGGTGCAATATTTGTCATCATGTAAGCAGATGGTCAAAAGAGCACACTGCTTTGTCAGGGATGATCTGCACTTCTCCCCTCTAGGCTTTTGAATATTAGCTAAAACATTGTCTACACCCATAGTGCCTTATTTAGGCAAAATGCCAAACTGAAAGTACTTCTGATATAACAAATCAAAACCAAGAAAATCTAAAGGTATTATAGGTTCATAGGTTCATAGGTAGGTACTAGGCTATCTGCCTGAGGGCATTTATAAGCCTAGCCAGAGTGTGTCGGCTTTCGCTGCCCCATTGATTAATTAACTGATCCTCTGTCAAGCAGAGCCAATGAAGTGATCCCAGGGGTGTATTTTCTGTTACCCATCCACTCGTCAAAGTTTCTCTTGAAGAGTGTTAGTGAGGGGCTCTGTCTGATGTAATTTGGAATTTTGTTCCAAAGCATGGGGAGTAAATGTGATAGGAATCTATCCCTCCAGCATGTTTTATTTATTATTGTGGTGAGGTTTAGCTCACTAGAGCACATGGCTCACAGTGACTTGGATTTCTTTAGGTGGAGCATGTCCATCATTTCTGAGTTTGACATGGCTTTGTAAGTCAGGCAGAGATCACCTCTGAGTAAGCGATATGCCACTGAGTACAGCCGGAGTTTTTTCAGTCGGGCTGCATAGGACATATGTTTGAGACAAGTAATACTCCTGGTGAGGTACTTTTGTGGTCCTTCCAGCTGTTGGAAGTGTCTTGTGAGGTACATCCCAAATGGGGCATTGTACTCTATGATGGATCTAATGAGTGATGAGTACAGGGGCACTATAACCTCTTTATTTCTAGATGTGAACCCTTTTGTAATTAGATGGGCCACATAGAAGGATTTCCTAACTAATTTGGCAATATGATTGTCAAAGGAGAGATTACTATCTATCTGGGTCCCCAGATCTCTTATTACCTCTTCTGTATTAAGGGGGCTGCCACCTATGTGGTAATTTGTGGGTGTTTTGTTTTTCCCAAACGGGATGACTATGCATTTTTTGGCATTTAGCTTGAGGCCATGACATTGACACCGGATGTCCAACTCAGTAAGGCCCTTCTGGAGGATGTCCGTGTCAGCCGGAGAATCAATTATGGCTCCCAGTTTGCAGTCATCAACGAACCTGGTTAGCCATAATCCTCCTGTGTTTGCCTGTACTTCTGAGAAGTATATGCCGAACAGTAGGAGTCCCAGGACTGAGCCTTGTGGGACACTACTTGTGACTGGTTTAGAGTCGGAGATGGAGTCCGCTATTCTTACCATGTGAGTTCTGTAAGCCATTACTGCTCAATGTTAAGAGTCTAAACAAAAAAATCCACTCCCTAGAAGCTCTCTTTACCCTAGAGAATGCTGATGTCTGTGTGGTGACTGAGACATAGTTTAAAGCCACAGAGAGCACACCAGCAATGCAAGGTTATAATGCCTTCCACACATCTAGGCCAGCTATTTCACAGGCAGGGACTAAAGGTGGAGGTGTGTCTATTTACATCAAAAATAAATATACTTCAAGGCTCGTCAAACTGGACAATGCACTTGAGCTGCTCCATGTTCAAATCACCATAAGTAAAATCCAATACCACATCCTTGCAAGCTGTAGGTCCCCCTCTATGACCCATGAAATCCATACCATTTATTTAAACTTATTAGAAACACTAACCATCCAACCTAACACCATATTCATGGGTGACTTTAATTACCCCACTTTTAACTGGGAATCCTAAATGACACCAAATGTACATGCACAGAGATTCCTGGATTTTGTAAACACAGACTTTCTGGACCAGATAGTGACTACACCAACCAGGGGTGCAACCATACTGGACCTGGTTCTCATGAATATGGGAGACTGCTGCACATACCCTACTGTAATGCCTTCCCTGGTAAGGTCAGACCACAAAATGGTCGCCTTTGAAGTAAAATTAAACCTGGACCCCCAGCTAAACCTGGAATATTCAGGAACTTTTTGAAGGGTAACTTCTTGCTATTAAGTGAGAATCTGGCAAAATTTAAATCCCTCATAAACCCTGAGAACAGTTCTGCCTATGCAGAACTGTTCACAGAAACCCTGTACAAGCATGGTAATAGCTGCATGAAGGTAGCTGTACCCATCAGGAAGAAGTACAGAACTAACTCAAAAACAAGGCACCCTGGTGGAATCACAAAATCAATTGTCTGTATAACAGGAGGAAGAAAATCATGGCAAACATTAGGAGGTGCAGCACCCAGCAGGATAAAAGCACTCTCATCAAACTAAATAATCAACTCAGAGGACAAATAAACTCTACCAAAGCCAAATTTGAGGTAAGTTTGGCCTCCCAGGCCAAGGAAAACCACAAAGCATTCTTTAGCTATGTCTGCAACCTCAAGGGCAATACACAATTGTGTGCAGAGCTCATTGTAAATTGAGCCACCTATACTGAGCCAGAAGATATAGCAGACCTCCTGGCTGATAAATTCAGCTCCAACTTTACTCCTCTCTCCCCCTCAACCTTTTCTCAGAAATTTCATCAAATATAACTCCCCCTACTACCACTAGGGAACAGTTCCTTAATTCCCTTTCTAAGACCAAGAACACTGCATGGGCCCAGACAATATCACAGGATGCCTTGTAAATAGCATAAAACATGACCTATCAGGACCTCTGGAATTGCTATTTAACTGTAGCCTCTAAACAGTCTTCATGCCTCATGAATGGAGAAAGGAAACAGTCATCCCTCTGCACAAATGTGGGCCATCTACAGACCCTGGAAACTACATACCCATAAGTCTCACTAGTCTTATATGTAAAGCCATGGAAAAAATTATCATGGAGATGATCAGTAGAGATATAGTAAACTTCCAGACACTGGACCCAACCTAGTTTGGATTCATCAAGGGCAGATCATGCCTACTCAACCTGGTGGACTTCTTTGAGAAGGTCACCAAAGCAATGGATGAAGGCAAAATGGTTCACACTACCTACCTTGACCTGTGCAAGGCATTTGACACAATACCCCACTTGGGCATTGTTGACAAACTCAAGGGGTTAGGTACAAACCTGTATATCACCTGGTGGATAGCCAGCTGGCTCACAGACAGGACCCAAGAAGTTAGAATTGGGGAGTCCACCTCTACAAAGAGGCCAGTCACAAGTGGAGTCCCTCAGGTATCAGTCCTTCGACCTCTCCTTTTTGGCATTTAATTTGCAGAAGTCAAGGCCAATGTCAGTGGTCTCTGGATGACTAAATTTGCAGATGATTGCAAATTAGGAGCTGTCATTGAATATCACACTGACACAAATGTTCTACAGGAGGGGGTGAGAAAGACAAACAACTGGTGTCAGAGGCATGGACTAAAACTAAATGCCAAGAAATGCATAACAATATCTTTTGGGAAGTCATCCATCCCTGGTAACTATCATATTGACAACACACCCCCTAGAGCTGACCCAGTAGTCAGAGACGTAGGGACACACATGGATAGTAATCTAGCCTTTGATCATCATGTCTAACAGTGGTGAGGAAATCATTCTATGTTGCGTAACATATAAACAAAGGTATGGCATCTAATCCAAGAAAGTCATTGTTTCACTGTATTCAGGATTCATCAGACCTATCACTGAGTACAGTGCCTCTTTACTAACCTAACCAGGCATATCCTACAATTGGAACGTCCACAGAAGTTCCTCACTAAAAGAGTACAGGGTGTAAGTAATATGTCCTATGCAGATCGCCTCAAGGCCCTATCCCTGTATTCTGTCTTCTACAGGCTTTTGAGGGGAGATTTATGCCTGGTATACAGGGCATTGTCAGACCCCACTCTGATGGACCTCTTGCATATCTACAAAACAAACAGCTTGAGAATTACCCATTCTAAAGACTTAAACCTTGCCTCTGATATTAATAGGACCTGCTGGAGAGATAGGTGTGTATCCCGGAGACTACTCCATCTGTGGAACAGGCTCCCCATCCATGTGAAGCAGAGTTCCTCCCTTACACAATTCAAGTGCAACTTGGACAATTGGATGGGAAACCCGAAATTCATCCCTGGTTTGGCACTTATCTCTCGAATGGACACAGGTAACCAATAAATGGTTCATCTTCCAGGCCCATGGTTACACTTATCAAGGGTAGCAGAACTTGTCAGAGATTTGGGATGCATGGCTAGGCTTAAAAAGGCCCTTGTGATTGTTAACCTAGTAAACACCTATGAACCTGTAAGCTATGTATCTGCTCTGATCAAGCTTGCCTTATTCAGTATGCAGAAGACTCAGCTCTCACCTGCTCATCTGACAGCCCACTACAACTACAATCCATGACACAAAATGCCTTCAATTCAGTCAAACTGTGACTAAAGCAAAACCAACTTTTACTTATCTTCATTAAGACTAAACTATTACTGTTTTTTTAAAAGTTCCATGACAGTGCTAAAAGTAATTTCCATATTACTTCTTTAAACAATACAGTTATTGAAGTAGTAACCCATACCAAATTGCTTGTAGTCACCATAGATGACAACTTAAAGTTTGATCTTCCCATACAAAACTTTTTAAAAACAACTCATCAAAAGCTATGTCTTCTACTTTCTTGGGTGGTGTAAGGTATGGAATCTTGCTGGCTAGACTTATGTAGGCCCTTGGGCTGATAGCCTAGTAACTACCTATGAACCTATGAACCTATATAAAGAAAATAAAAATTCTTACTCCTAGGAGAATCACCCTAACACTTATCTTTTACCTTGTCTTCTCTATAGCTTACCTATTTAACTAACATCCAGCTATCTTTTAAATTACAACTGGAAAAATGTTAAGACAGTTAAATATGCAGCTAATCTGCCATATAAAGCTCATAATTGCTCTGCATTACATGTACTCAACTAGTTAGAACTCCCACATCAAGTAGCCCAGACGCAACTTCTTCTTACTCAAGAAATAGTATATAACCCCTCTACCTGCCCTTCTGTCTCCTCAGTATTTCATCACTATCTCCCAAGTCATTCTCTACACTCCCAAGACAAAAACCTGCTTGAAATCTTAAAAAAAAAACTGGGGCAAAGTTTATATTCACACTGCACATCCATACTGTGGAGCTCTATCCCAGATTCAGTCAGAACTATATTTAGTCTCCATGCCCAAGTTCTCTCTAGAAGAATTTCTCATTAGCTCATGGATATGCCCATGCCTCTTTGCTGTATGATATATACTAAAAAATACTTTACAGTCTTACTAACCTGACCTCTCATCATAATGTCTATCTATACCTTTCAATACCTGCTCTCTCCCCACCCTTTGGGTGGACTTGCAGATTTATTTTTATTTCCTAGCATAGTAGACTATACTTCTAATACTTTTGAATAGATTGATTGTCATATTTGTCACTTTTTATTTATTTTTATATTACTGGTATCTCCTCATGCTTTATTGTATCCTATGTATTCCACTACCAAACTGTACACACACACACACACACATATATATATATATATATATATATATATATATATATATATATATATATATATATATACCCTTTCTAATTACATTTGTAGTACTGTTTTATTTGATATTATTTAACTCTCTGGAGCTTTTCTCTACGGTCAGACTTTCCTGGTAAATAAATGTCAATAAATAAATAGATAAGGGCAATATTTAAAATTTGTCCCTGATTTTGAGCCTTTGTCCCCCTACTATATTTGGCCTTGACCAGATTTCTTGCTCTTAGATGTTAAGAGAAATGTTAATGACCCTCTTTAAAACAGGCACATGCGTACTCTTGAGATATGTATCCCTTCAAGTTTTTCTTAAAATGTGTGGAATTGTGGTGACAATGTCAAGCTTGTTACCTTGCATTGTGTTGCAAAGACTTATTTCTGAGGCTCATTTCTAAGCCATGGAACTGTTTGTCTTTGAGGCTGTGGGCACATTTACAGGCTTTTGTTGACATGTACATACATCTGGAAATGTAGTTTTACATTGGTGTCTGTGTATAACCGACATGTATGTGTGACTCTGGGTGAAACACCATTATAGCTCTCACAAGGGCTACATGCTGCCATATCAAACATTGTGTAGATAGCAATTGTCACCATCAGTGCCCAGCCCAGCAGTGTTGCCTGTGATCAAGGACACGTATGTATATTGGGTGGTTGTAATAGAAGGCCATCACAGTCTGTTACTGCAGCTCTTAGAATATCTTACCACACCACCACATGTCATGGGTGCAGTTGGTTGTTAGCCTCCATGGACAAAACACCTAAACAGTGGACTCTGTATAATTGCAGTAGTACAATGTTTCTATCATTGGGAGTATTTATTCCT
Organism: Protopterus annectens; assembly: GCF_019279795.1. NCBI lineage: Eukaryota > Metazoa > Chordata > Ceratodontiformes > Protopteridae > Protopterus > Protopterus annectens. The sequence goes on along the minus strand of NC_056726.1, from coordinate 25,204,978 downwards.
GTTATATCAAGCCAGTACAGTGGCTTCTAATCACAGTCATGTATTTGCACTCCTCCCAGTCATGGTCCCATAGTGACATCCTTTCCTTTACACTGGAAGGTATTGCATAACATACAGTGTACTTCTTGTCACAAGACCCTCATCTCAACCTTTGGTCCTGTGCAGCAATCTTCACCTTTTCACCAGAGGTCAATGTGTATGACACAGTGTACCTATTGCCACAAGACCAATATCTCTTTCTTCTGTGACATGGCCTTCCACCCAGGTTGTGATGGCAGTCTTGTGTCATTCCTGATGTTAATCTGAGGCCCCATCTGCCTGAGTTGGTGGTAGCTCAGCTGGATGTAAAGGATCATTGTATGTAAGTATACGCAAATCTGTTTACACATGCATACCAAATTTTCATCCTTGTTAGATCCCTACTCCTTTTTCCATAACCATCATCTGATTTTACTTAATATTGTTGCTAAACCCCGTTTACCATTAAACATAATTTAATTTAATCTTTTATTCTGTATAACCCATACAACATAAAATAACTTTTTTGCTTATTCTTTTAACATACTCTTTACTTCTATTCTTATAATATCCATATTTAATCATATCCATGTTTATTTTATCCACTTATTTTATATCTTCAAAAAGTCTTCTTTACATAGTTTGTCCCATAGTTTTTTTTTAATCTTTTATATTTCAAAAACACATTACATGGTTTCTTCTTTATAATTTAAACATAATCTATCCCTTTTCTTCTTATATAGCATATTTCCTTTTATCGGTAATTTATCTATTACCTCTCAACAGAAAATCTTGACATTCTTTCTGATTACACATTTGCATCTTATTTTTATAGCTTTAATTTTTTTATCTGTTAGATTTCCCCATGATTTTACATAGTAATGTTTTATTATTCCATTCTTATACCATACTTTTCTCTTTTTCTTTCTCATCATTTTTTATTTTCCACAAAATATTCTTTCCTGATATTTTAATTTTTCATTTATACAATCTTTTTCACTTTTACTCTTATTTACCATACCTCCAAATTTATCATACTTATATTGGTACAATTTTATTACTAATCTCTCATCTTTTTCATTTATCCACAGTAACACTTTGTATACATTTAATGAAGCAGCATATACCACTGGTTTAATTAACCCAAAACCTCCTTCTTCTTTATTTACATACACAACTCCTTTTTTTACTGGGTTAAGTCTAGATCCCTATGTAAATGAAAAAATAGTTGCAAGAACAATTCCTTTTCAAATACTGTTGGCAGCATGAATATACTTGCCAAGTGTGCTATTTCTTCTTAAGTATTGAATTTATCAAATACACCATTTTTCCTGAATAATAATTTATCCATTCAACAGAAAAGACACGTTAGCTTTATTTCTTCTGTTTTCTTTTTTTTTTTTTAATAAATTCTACTTACATCTTTATTACCCAATTTCATACCTAACAAAGAAATTTCATTCATTGTAAAATATATACCACCAATCTTTACTACATCACCTAAACCATTACTTTTTTCTTTATTTATAGCCATCCCTATCATTTCTAGACACTGATTTGTGCAAATTATTACTTTTATCCAAATTTTGTTTTTTGCAATTATTATAATGTCATCTGCATATGTTAACAGAATTGGAATTCTTAACCCTTCAGGTGTTATATACCATGCCACCTTCATTTTGTAATTTATTTCACATACTATCACATTCATAGCTAATACAAAATTTCTACAACTCATTGAACATTCCTGTATTACATCACTCTTTATATGTACCTCTTGGCTTATCCAGCAATTTACAAGCAGTTTTATTTTATTATTACTACACGCTGACATACATAATTTTCTAACTTTCTCACTTATATTCTTTCATTGTAACCAATAAGATTTCATGTCTAGTTGTGTCAAATTCCTTATTAAGATGTCTTACCATGATTTTCTCTTCTTTTTTGGTCATAATGTCATCCACAATTTCTGTATCATTATTAATTCTTCCCATCCTTTTCCCTTTATACTACATATATATATATATATATCTAAGAAATGAACTTCGTGACAATAACAGCATTCAAAAAATAGTAGTAAATCACACCAACAACTCTTGTAGTACTTTAGCGCTTTCGTCTTATTTATTATCAAGACTTCTTCAGAAAGACATGTTTCATTAGTCTTGATAATAAGTAAGACAAAAGCTCTAAAGTACTACAAGAGTTGGTGTGATTTACTACTATTTTTTGAATGCTGTTTTTGTCACAAAGTTCATTTTTTTTGAGTGTGGTTAATTATATATATATATATATATATATATATATATATATATATATATATATGTGTGTGTGTGTGTGTGTGTGTGTGTGTGTGTGTGTGTGTGGGTGTATATATAAATATCATCCAGCATTCAGACCAAGTTTTACAAAATGTTCTCAGAGTAATGTGATCTTTCAATAACTGTATTACTAATGTCTTTCATTTTATTCATTGCTTTCTCATTTATCCTTTTTATTCCTTTGCCTATTTTTATTCATTCCTTGTTTTTCTTTATCTCTAGCCATATGGCAAGATGATCAGAAAATTCTGTTTCAATTATCTCTCCTTCTTCTATAACTAAACCTGATAGTAAAAAAAGAATCTATTTCAATTCAATTTTTGTAATTCCATGATTTTTGTCCCAAAGTTTTAACTTACCACATCTTATTCTTATATATTTTCATTTATTTTACTCTTGCCTCTTAAAACACAGTTAAAGCCTCCTGTCATTATAATATTCATATTTATCACTACATGGTTTAACATCTGATGAAATAATCTTTCCTTTATTTACAATTAGTATAAGCATTCATGCAGTGTTATAATTCCATTTACTCGTTCATTCCATTTTAAATCTACAACAGCTAATCTTCTCAGCTTTTACTAAAGTGACATCTATTTACTATATTTCTACATAATACAGCTATTCCAGGACATCTGTCATTTCCCAAATCCAGAATATCTTTCTTCCCCATAGTTTCTCTGTAATCTTTTTTCATTTGTTAAAAATATTATATCACATTATTACATCACTCCAGAGTTCCTATTCTTCTTCTTATATTTTTAATACTATTTAAATTTGCAAAAAGCGCTTTAAAGTAACATTTTAATTTTCCCTTTGATTCATAGCTAATTACTAGGCTAGCTTTCTTAATAGGCCATTCTAAGCTTAACCACTTTCCTTCCCAACAGAGAGAATCAAACACTGTACCTTGTTCTTGTAAGTCAGGCATTGTACAGTTATGCCAAGCCCCACTCTTTAATTGTATATATTTTTATATCAATTTCAATTACTTTTTTATGTTGTACTTATCCTTTCAATTTTTCTTTTTTTGTCTTTTACCCTTTTGCCAACAGCATTCTTTTTTCCCTTTTATTACCTCCCAATTTATGTTTTCTTCATCACTTATTTCGGAACCGTCTTCTATGTTCTCTTTATTATTTTTTTCTCATCTAATTTTGCTCCTATTTCTATTACTTGTAAAATTTCTTGTGTTTGTTTATTTTCTTCTCTTTCTTTTTCTTTTTCCTTACTTTTATTTTCATTTTTGCAATCCATCCATAAATATCCAATTTTGTTACATTTCTAACATCTTTTTGCATCATTTCTCATTTCCCCACAAATGTAATTTTTTTGTCACAGTTACTTATGAAATGTCCTTCTTTTCCACAAAAAATCATGTTTTTGGGTTGTCCCAGTATTTTACAACACCCCCATTCTTGTCCACATTTTTTCATGCTTGGTATGTGTATAATTTTTCTCTTTCTGTTTTAACATGATATTATAATCCCACCCAGAAAACCATAAATGTTAACAATGTCTAGTACTTCTTTGCATAGAGTTTTCAAATGTACTTTCAAAGTCTTTCTTTTTGCTTGCTTTTGAATTTGTATTTGAAACTTCTTTTTTCCCCTGTTAAATGCTTTTATCACATAAAGATTCCATGGGTTGTACAATCTTTCTTTTTTCATTTTCTTCAAGAAAATTTTCTATTGAAAAAACATACTCAAATATAATGTCAAAAAATTCTCTTTGTTACTAAAAATAATGCTCTTAACTCATGTGCTTTTACACCCAATGAGCTATTAAATTGTCCCACACTTCATACCTGTCCATTTCTTTGTCTTCTTTACTTTGAATCCTTACCATGTACTTCCATTTTCCATTTTCTTCTGCCTTTTTTTTCGCTGCTGCACTTTTTCCTTCTTTTACTTTCTCTGCATATGTTTTCTTTTCCATCTCATCAGTGTTGTTTGTTATTGTTTCTGCATCCTGCTTTGATATTTTCTCCATAATGTCTGCCCAGGAAACATCTCTTTCATTTTGTGGCTCACTCTACACCATTTCTTTAAGTAAATCATCCTTCAGCTCTCCTGATTAAAGGGTTGTAGTTATACATCCATCATTTGCTGACTCATCTTCATCAAATAGGTTTCTTTGAAGCATTTTCTCCAAATCCTGCACACAATATTTTGGTAATGATATTTGCTTTCTCCTTCATTGCTTCCACCACTTCATCATCTCCTTCTGTCTTCATCTGCCTCCCTATTTCTGCAGGTTGTTTCTGCACCTGGAATGGAAACAGGAAGTGCTCCTGCACAATGGGTCCCACTCACAACAATGAAAAGTAGGGAAGTTCCTCAGTGCCCTGGCCAAATTTCTCCTAGTAGTAGAAACAGCATTTCAGATCTCCACTGAAAAGAGGCTACTAACCTAGTAGGACCACCTAGTCAAAAAGGATTAATA
>NC_056726.1:24845188-24895188 GCF_019279795.1 Protopterus annectens | reverse complement strand
AGCCATATAATTGTATACAGTTTTAACAATGGGAAAACAAGAATCACCTAAAAAGCAATTTTGCACTCCTCCATGCAGATGATCCCAGTGTTCTGGGAGGATGGGCTCGGAGACAAAGTACTGTTCTGAATAGCACACAAGGTTAGATAAGTTATTTGGCAGCATTACTAATCCATTTTGGGATGTAAATGTTATCAATGCATGTTCTGTTCATGAATTAAATGCTCCTAATATTTAAGAAATGTTGAAAACTTTTGAAAAGAAATTGGAGAAATATCAAAGTTTAACCTATGGGAATTAATATTTTACTGAATGCAGCAATCTTAAAATTGTTCCAAAGGGATTGAGAATATACAAATGTCCCAATGGTGTAACTGCAGGATACTCTTTTTACAAATAACTGACTGATTTTTTTAACAATATGGGTTTACAGCTCCCGAAGATGTTAATGGGGTGTAATAAATGCCTAATGTAAGCACTGAACCATGAAATTAAAGCATTAGGCTCTGCTTTACTACAACAGTTTCAAAAGAAGAATGTTCTTTAGGAGACTGATTCTATTTTCTCCACTTTGCAGAGGGGAGTGGCCACAGTGATTGATAATAAAAAAAAAAATGTTGAAGAGCGACATTGATGAGTATAGGGAAAGGACAGTATATCCTCTGCCCAAGAACATTTTTTCTAATGCAATTTCTTTTAGCACTCCTGACATTTCATCTGGTCCCTTGGCTGAGGCAAATCCTTCTAACTCGACAGAACCACATTTTTTTTACATCAGGTACCTTTAAGGAAGTTGGAGAGACTTGTAAGTAGACAAACAACTTATTCATCAGTACTGCAGAATTGCTCTACCAATCAGACAACTCCATTCAACAGAGGGGAAGGTGGTTACAGAGGGAGAGGACAGACATGGAAGAAATAATGGTAGTAAATACAGCTTTGGCTTCAGTTTCAGAAGAATTTATTAAGTCAACTGACATTTATAATTTTACCACAGAGGAAATTAATGAGGTGCAGATTAATGTTTTATGAAAAGTCTGTTGTTTGTTCCTACCAAGAGAGCAGAAGTTGCTCATACTTTAGTTGACTTAAAACGTTTTTGAAGAAAATTGAACTTAACATACATTTTTCAGGATTTGGAAATACAGGACAATTGTCCTTTCAGGAAGTCTGGTTCCTTCAGTCCTGGCCTGCAAAATACTATTTCGGCATTCTACAATTTATGTGAAAAATATTGTACAAATGCTGAATACTAAGCCAAGTTCGTGTTTTTTTACTTTAACAAAAAGGAAAATAGATGCTTTATGCTATTTAAGCTCTAGAACAGACTTAAGATATATAAGAGCTGATAAAGACAGTGGTTTGGTAATTATATAAAAAGCAGAATATGTAAGAGAAATTGAAAAAATGCTTAGTAACTGTGAGGAATACAAACGTGTAACTTTATCAGACATTCATTCAAACTACAAATTTATTTATATTGTTTTATTGGACTTATTAGCTAACAAGCTGACTTCTGTTGAATGTTTTGAATTTTTACATGTTGAAAATCCTAGAGCTGCTGTTTTATTTAGTATGCCCAAGAAGCATAGTAAGACCTTTTCAATATGTTTCAGACCTATTGTTTCTGCTAAGGGAAGTGTGACTGAACATGTTTCCAAATTTTTGGATTATTATTTAAATCCCTTTGTTCAACAGTTGCAGAGTTATCTTAAAGACTCCTGGCATTTTTTAGATTGCTTAAAGACTTTTTCTACTGAGGCAATTAGCATTACCATTTTCACTTTTGATGTAAGGTCCTTAGATACGAGCATTCCTATTTTGGAAGAAATGGATTATTTGAGACTTTACTTGACCAAATTCAGTAAGCTTTCTGGTGACACTGTAAACTTATGGAAGTTATGCTGAAAAACATTTTTTTTTTATTTTTAATGACCGATATTATCAGCAGAAAAAGGGTGTGGCAATGGGGGCAATGCTTGCCCCCTCCTTTGCTAACATTGTTATGGGCTGGCGGGAACTCAGATCATGTGTCACATTCCTTTTTTTGAGAAACATGTAAAGTTATACAAAAGGTTTGTGGACAATCTCTTCTTTATTTCTGATGCATCCTTTGAAGAGATTGACACATTTCTAATTGATAATAGCAACAGTGTACATTTTCTGTGTTTCACCCTGGGGAGTATGGGTGTTAGTGTCCCATTTTTTTGATGTCACATTGGAGTGGAATGAACACAACAAAAATTTCAAGAGCAAGATATATAGGAAGGTATGTTTTTCTAATAACTATTTACATTGTTTTAGTGCACATCCCAAACACACGAAAAAGAACATTCCTAGAGGCCAGATGATAAAGGCCTCTAGGTTGATCACTGACCACAAAGAAATTTTGGAATCTATTAAATGTATTGCAGGGATGTTCCAAGATAGAGGTTACAAGTTAAGTGAATTACAACTTGTTGCAGATGAAATTCTAAGAAAAAGGTCTGAGCAATTCTTGCCTATTATTGCAGGGGTAATGCCATGCAAAAATAATGACATGAACAGCAACTCTTAGTTTAAGAACAATTTTATTTTACATTTGACAGCTGACAACAATAATATCAAAAATATTATCACCGAGAACTGGAAAGAGATCAGTGGCAATTTTGATGCTGTTAAAGCTGTTGAAAGTACACCTAGTTTCACTTGTAAAAAGGGATACGCAATAAAACAATTTCTTGAGATTGACAGTGCTTTGAAACCGATTATAGTTACTAGTAAAAGTAGTGTAATGTATAAATGTGGTTTCTGTAATGTTTGTTGCTATATATATATATATATATATATATATATATATATATATATATATATGTGAAGGTCCTTATATCATGATGGCCTACATGGATAAGAGCATTATAATCAATGGTCACTTTGACTGTAACTCAGTGGGCCTGGTATCTGTTGGTATATGTTCTTTCTGTCAGGCTTTTTATATTGGCATGACCACTAGGAGGTTGAGTACCAGAATCAAAGAACACTTATATGACATCAAGACAAAATATTCTAACAATGCTTTATATAAGCATTTTATTGCTTGTGCATTTTTTAAAAGTTTTTATTTTTTCAGTATTAGAATATGTTCCAGAAGATCTTAGGGGTGGAAGTTATAAGAAGAAACTATTGAAGAAAGAAACCTTGTGACAACTTAAAATGCAGTCTGATAAATAGCCAGGATTGAATGAAGCTATTTGTATTAACAGTTTTTTAGCAGATTTTTGGAATGTTACTTTAAGATAAATGGTTTTAAATGTTTTTAACTTTGGATTGGTTAATTATGTAATTAAACTATTTAAGATGTATATATAAATGGAGAATGTTTTTTAGATTTTATTTTGAGGAAGTCAGGTGCTTGGTGTGACATCTGGACTGAGGAAGGAGGACAAGGAGACCTGGTGGTGGAATGAGGAAGTACAGGAGAGTATACAGAGGAAGAGGCTGCCAAAGAAGAAGTGGGATTGTCAAAGAGATGAAGAAAGTAGACATGAGTATAAGGAGATGAGGCGCATGGCAAAGAGAGAGGTGGCGAAGGCTAAAGTTAAGGCATATAAAGAGTTGTATGAGAGATTGGATACTAAAGAGGGAGAAAGGGACCTGTACCAATTGGCTAGACAGAGGGACAGAGCTGGGAAAGATGTGCAGCAGCTAAGGGTGATAAAGGACAGTGAGGGAAACGTACTCACAAGTGAGGAGAGTGTGTTGAGTAGATGGAAAGAGTACTTTGAAGGCTGATGAATGAAGAGAATGAGAGAGAGAGAAGGTTGGATGATGTGGGGATAGTGAATCAGGAAGTGAAGCAGATTAGGAAGGAGGAAGTAAGGACAGCTATGAAGAGGATGAAGAATAGAAAAGGCTGTTGGCCCAGATGACATACCAGTGGAAACATGGAGGTGCTTAGGAGAAATGGCAGTGGAATTTTTAACCAGATTGTTTAATGAAATTTTGGAAAGTCCGAGGATGCCTGAGGAGTGGAGAAAAAGTGTTTTGGTACCTATCTTTAAGAATAAGGGAGATGTGCAGAGCTGCAGTAACTACAGAGGGAAAAAAATGATCAGTCACAGCTTGAAGTTATGGGAAAGAGTAGTGGATGCTAGGTTAAGAAGGGAGGTGATGATTACTGATCAGCAGTATGGTTTCATGCAGGGAAAGAGCACTACAGATGCAATATTTGCTCTGAGAGTGTTGTTGGAGAAATACAGAGAAGGTCAGAAGGAGTTGCATTGTGTCTTTGTGGACTTAGAGAAAGCATATGACAGGGTGCCTAGAGAGGAGTTGAGGTATTGTATGAGGAATTCAGGAGTGGCAGAGAAGTATGTAAGAGTGGTACAGGATATTTACAAGGGTAGTATGACATTGGTGAGGACTGCAGTGGGAGTGACAGATACATTTAAGGTGGAGGTGGGATTACATCAAGGATCAGCTCTGAGCCCTTTCTTATTTGCAGTAGTGATGGACAGGTTGACAGATGAGATTAGACAGGAGGCCCTGTGGACTATGATGTTTGCAGATGACATTGTGATATGTAGTGAGAGTAGGGCCCAGGTTGAGGAGACCCTGGAGAGGTGGAGATATGCTTTAGAGAGGAGAGGAATGAAGGTCAGCAAGGCTATAACAGAATATATGTGTGTAAATGAGAGGAAAGGTAGAGGAATGGTGAGGATGCAGGGAGTAGAGTTGGTAAAGGTGGATGAGTTTAAGTACTTGGGATCAACAGTTCAGAGTAATGGTGAGTGTGGAAGAGAGGTGAAGAAGAGAGTACAGGCAGGGTGTAATGGGTGGAGAAGAGTGTCAGGAGTGATTTGTGACAGACGGGTACCAATAAGAGTGAAAGGGAAGGTCTACAAGAGGGTAGTGAGACCAGCTATGTTATGTGGGTTGGAGACGGTAGCATTGTCAAAAAGGCAGGAGTCAGAGCTGGATGTGGCCGAGTTAAAGATGTTAATATTTGCACTGGGTGTGACTAGGATGGACAGGATTAGGAATCAGTATATTAGAGGGTCAGTTCAGGTTGGACAGTTTGGAGACAAAGCAAGAGAGGTCAGATTGCATTGGTTTGGACATGTGCTGAGGAGGGATGCTGGCTATATTGGGAAAAGGATGCTAAGGATGGAGCTGCCAGGTAAGCGGAAAAGAGGAAGGCCTAAGATGAGGTTTATGGATGTGGTGAGAGAGGACATGCAGGCGGTTGGTGTGAAAGAGCATGATGCAGAGGACAGGAAGAAATGGAAACAGATGATCTGCTGTGGCGACCCATAACGGGAACAGCCGAAAGAAGATGATGGTGATGATGATTTTGAGGAAGTCCATCTGGATGAAAGTGCTTAACAATAAAACCTGTGGATTAAATTTAGCACTGCTGTTGACTGTGGTCCTCTTCCTTCCCAGACCAGTGGATGTTTAGCCCGATTTGACTGAAAGATTTCTAAAAGTTGGAAACCATAACTAAGTAATGTTATCAACCTTTTACTAAGTTGCAGCAATCTGAGAACTGATTGCATCATTTAGCAGGATGTGGGTTTCTTTCAGGAATCAACCTGCATCAGAGATGTGCTTTTTTGCTTACATTAGGGAGAAATGATACTTAACTGCAGTAACATTGGTTAATCCGAAATGGAGTCATTTGTAACATCTCTGTCATCAGTCCACCTAATTCTTTTCAAGTAATTGTTCCTTTGTTGCAGCTGCATAAGATAACTCAGTGGATGCTTCTGTGAAGCTAATTTTCCTCAAATAAATGAATACAAGAATATGTTATGTAGGAAATAATACGATGAAGCATGTATTGCATCAATATTATCACACAGCTGAGCTGGTCTGAGGCACAAGCTCAACATATAAGTGCTTTAGAAGCTCTGCTGCTCAGTAATACCCATTCAAAGACCAACATAAAATAATACAAATATGAAGCAGTTTTTTTTTATATGGTAGTCATTCTGTGGGGAACTTCATATGGGTGTGTGCATTCAGTAAATTTAGATGTCACTGTAAGCCTATAATCTCACTTGATTTTCTGAGCCTATTTCATGGATGTCATTAAGAAATATTGTAAAGATTTGATTACCTACCACAAGATAAATGAAACCTATACTATTTAGGACTGAAAAAACTTAATTTTCTAACCCTGAACTCAGAATGCAGTCAGCGAGAATGGTTAACTGCCTACTCAGGAGAAAGAAAAATTGTATGGTGTCAGATGTAGAACCAGAAACTTACAGAGATGTAGGAATCTATGTGTTCTGTTGTCAGTACATTGTTACTTTAAGTGCAAGCTTCCATCTCACTGCAAAAACACTGCCTATGCAGAAAGAGGGATTACATTATTCACCTTATTCACACTCAGCTTATCCTGCATAGGTGAAATCAGCTGCTCATCGTGTTTCCCTTTCTCCACTTGAAACACAACTATCAGAACATGAATAAAATGAAATGGCATGTTACCAGGACAAAACGTTAGCTGACTTGCCATAGCACTCAGCATTGCAAGTCAAGCATGATGGTACAGCATGAAACAAGTGAATATACATTACTTAAACACAGAAGGCAAGGATACTCAGGCTGGTCATTTGAAAAGAATAGAATTTTCCTTCATTTCCTTCTGAATGCTTTATCTGGTGAACATTAGCTGAAAGACTAGTATGACTTATTTCATGTCAGAAATGTCTGATACAATGGCATGTTTCATGCCTGGTTCAAATGCTGCATTGATAATTAAGAATCACCAAGCTGTATTTTAATATTGGTGGCGTGTTCATTAAATGTATAAATTCAATTAAATGCTAAAAGAAATATTTAAATTTTAACAGTAAAGTCAAGTGTGGAAATGCATTGACCAATGCCACAATGCACAACTACTTAAATATAATAACTCTGTGTTTGTATAAATGCAGACATTATAGGCAAATACCTTGCAACTAAAAAATACATTGTTACACCAGAGTTTAACATTCTTGAGCAACAAGCAATAAATTAAGAAAAGAAACACCCATATCTAAGATCAAATTCTAACAAAACTGAATTGCAAATAAAACAAGTAACCAGAAGACAAATGTTGCTAGGTTTCTGTTTTTCTTCAGCAAAATTGGCTGTCAGTGTTACTTATTCAATGATATTGATCTCAGTGAAACTGGCTGAAATGAAATGATGATCTTATGAATAAAAGGTAGTTATGTATATCTGTCTGTCTGTATATCATTTCCAATGTACATTAATATAGCTATTTCCATATCTCTAACAATATCTATATCTGCTTCTATATCTATGTGTGTGTGTGTGTGTGTGTGTGTGTGTGTGTGTGTGTGTGTGTGTGTGTGTGTGTGAGATTCTCATAAGGGACTCCATTGTAAGATACACTGATGCACCTCTAAAAGGCTGAACATGGAGAAGATGACTGTTAGTTGCTTTTCTGGAGCTAGGATCCACCAAATCACTGACAAACTCAAATGATTACACCATAGGTACCAATATGATTCCATCATAGTCCATTTAGGTGTAAATGACTTGAGGTGTACCTTCCTGGACTATATGAAGATAACCATTATAGAGGTTTCAGACTTGGTGTCTCAGACTGGTATGAGCCTAGCACTGAGCAGCATATTACCATCACCAAGGATGATGACACAATATGAGCAAAAAATTATTTATTTCAAGAACTGGCCATCTTTCTGATGCTATTCTAAGGGGAATCCAATATTTGTCAGCTTGGAAGGACATGGTTAGCAGACTATGTTACTTTGCCATGGACAGTCTGCACCTTTCTCCTCTAGGCTTTTTAATACTGGCTAAAACTTTATCTACTCCCATAGTGCCTTTTTAGGCAGTGCCAAATTGCCAAACCTATCGACATAGCAAATCAACTTAACTGAACGTCAAGGGGTTACTGCTTAATGCCAGGAGCCTAAATAAAAAAATATTTCCACCAAGCCCTCCTCACACTTGAGAACATAGACATCTGTGCAGTTACTGAGATATGGTTTAAAGCAGCAGAGTATACCCTGGCAGGGCAAGGTTTCAGTGCCTTCCACACTTTTAAACCAGTAGGTGCAGTGACAATGATTAAAGGTGGATGTGCTCGATATACAAATATAGCAAGCGTACCTATAGAGTGGTCAAACAGGATAACATGCTGGAGATCCCCCCATGTGTAGATCACCATAGACAAAATCCTGTATCATATCCTAGCCAGCTATAGGTCACCTTCCATGTCTCAAGTAGCTCACAATGCATACTTGGACCTACTGGACACACTTACCATTTAACTTAACACCCTACTCATGGGAGCCTTTAATTACCCCTCTATATACTGGAAATCCTACACAACCTCAAATCTATAGGCACAGAGATTCCTAGAATTCGTAAATACAAACACCCTTGACCAAATAGTGAATACACCCACTAGAGGCTCCAACATACAGTACTTCCTGTTTACAAATATGGGAGAATGCTGCACCCACCAATTTCTCATCTTCCCTTGTAAAGTCTAACCACAAAGCTGTCTCCTTTGAAATTAAAATCAATGCCACAACCCCATTAAAACCAGTAACAGTTAGGATCTATTCGAAGGCAAATTAGCTTTTATTAAGTGATGGTTTGTCATAATTCCCCCTTCAAACACCTAGAACACAACAGCTTATGCTGAATTGGTCTCTGAAACTCTGTATAACCATGTCAATGGATGCATACAGGCTGATGTACCTACCAGAAGTAAGTGCAGGACTAGCTCCAGAAATAAACTGTCTCGATGGCATCCCAAATCAAACAGGATATGCAACAAAAGGAAAAAAAATATGGCAAAAATCAGGAAGAGTAATTCCAATAAAGATTAAAAACTCTCTCATCTAAGTAAAACTAAATAAATAAGCAACTAAGAGGGCTAATTAGGTTATGCAAAGTTAACTTTGAGGTTAAGATAGCCTCTCAGGTGAAAAATAACCATTAGGCCTTGCACAGCTATATCAGAAACATCAAGGGCAGCACAGAACAATGTGTTGAACTGGTGGTTAGTGGTGCCACATTCATTAACCCTGGCAATTTAGTGAAATTCAGTTCCAGCTTTATACCCCTCTCATCCCCAACCCCCCCCCAATACCCTCAAACACAACCCCTGCAAATATAACTAGGGAGCATGGACTAACTGTGCTCACTAAAGTCAAGAATACAGCCTCAGTGAGTCATGATAACATCCCAGAATGCCTCCTAAATAGTGCAAATTATGACTTATTAAGACCCCTGTAGTCATTATTTAACTATAGTCTTAAAACAGGCTTTGTGCCACATGAATAGAGGACTGTGATGGTTCCCCTTCTTCATAAGGCATGACCTTCAATGGGTCTTGGAAACTAGAGACCCATTAATCTGATTAGTCTTATTTGCAAAGCCATGGAAATAATTATGATTTAAATTATCAGCAAGGACACAGGGAGACCTCCAGACCCTTTATTCATCATAGTTCAGCTTTCTCAAAGTAAGGTCATTTATAGAATCTGGTGGACTTCTTTTGAAAAGGTGACTACCTACACCTGGCTAAAACATTTGATACAATGCCCCACTTGGGTACTGTCAACAAATGTATGGGAGTGGGTATAAACCCCTTTATAACATGCTGGATAGGTAGCTGGCTCACTGATAGGACCCAAGAGGTTAAAATTGGAGAGGCCACCTACAAAAAGAGGCCAGTCAACTGTGGAGTCCCCCAGGGCTCTTTGCTGGGCCCACTCCTCTTTGACATGTACTTCTCAGATATCAAAGCCACTGCTAAAGGCCTCTGTCTGACCAAGTTTACAGGTGATTGCAAACTGGGAGTAGTCACTGAATCTCCCCAAAATAAGAAGACCCTTCAGAAAGGTCTAATACAGACAAATGTTTAGTGCCAAAGCCATTGCTTAAAGCTCAGTACCAAAAAATGAATTATAGTACCTTTTAGGAAATCTGCCATGCAGGTTAACTATGCCATCAGTTAAACATCCTTAAAAGTTGACTCACTAGTCAGGGATCTGGGAACTCAAACAGATGGTAATCTAGCCTTCAAATAACATGTCCAAGGTAGTAAGAAAATATTTCTATGTTGCTCAACTTATAAGCAAGTATATGGTATCTAGGTCCAGTGAGATTATCATACCACTGTAGTCGACCTTCATCGGACCCATCATGGAGTATAATGCCGCCTTCAGTATGTACCTGACCAGACACATGCAGCAACTAGAATGCCCACAAAGCTTCCTTACAAAAAGAATACAGGGAGTAAGGTTTACTATCAAAAGGGCAACTGGACTTCATTCGATTTATGTTAGTCTGAATGCCCAATTCGAGATTATGAAAGAACGAAAAAAAAATGTTGAGATGCACAACAGCAAATGCAGATCACATAATGTATATATTTGTGCTGTGCTGGCAAGTCCAATAACCAGGCCAAAACATACATGCCCACATCTAGTGGGTTTTGGCATAACTGGCCTGAATTTAACTATAAAGACTTAAAAAGTAACAAAAGTCATGGACATTCAGAAGCCATGTAGCAGAAATGCTTATGGTGTCATTTGTATATCATCTCTTGGGCCTTGATTACAGGACAATTAAGGTACCACACCATGAAAACTGTAGCGTGGCTGGGTTTTTTTTAAAGTTTCTACTGATTGGTTTGTTTGTATGACCTTTATACCCTTAGATTTGGTTATTTGTATATATCTATATCTATCTACCTATATCTATATGTATATATATATATATATATATATATATATATATATATATATATATATATATATATATATATATATATATATATATATATATATATATATATATATATATATGTATATATATATATATATATATATATATATATATATATATATATATATATATGGGTGTATTTGGTTTCATTGAAAGCTCATTTCAGTGAATTTCAATTCACCCTGACCAAAACAAATCGCTGAAAGCTCAAATTACTGAAAACTAATTTCATCGACTCTCATTACACTCAAATGAAGTACTGGCATTGTGTAGAGTTGTGTAAAGCTAGTAAAAGGTATATGCCCTTTTCCCCACTGTAGTGCAATCCTGGAGTTAGTATATTTAGTTGGGGGTGATGGGGGGGGTGTGCACAAATATACAGCTTTCAATATTATGGAGTCGGCAAAATGGGTTTCAATGATATGGCATGTCGACATAAGGTGTATATATATATATATATATATATATATATATATATATGTATATATATATATATATATATGTATGTATAGATAGCTGCACACACACACACACACACACACACACACACACACACACACACACACACACTCCATAGAAACTCAACCATAATTAAAGTGAAATTAACATATAACTGCGATAATCAGTTAAATAATGGATTATTAAAAATATATATATATATATATATATATATATATATATATATATATATATATATATATATGTATATATCAGTCTAGTTCAAAGAATTGAAAGTTTAGCACATCGAATCTCTGATCATCGAAGACCAGAGGATCGATATTCTGAAATATTGAACCTTACAAAAAAAATCCTAAAACATTACAAAATTTCTTTCACATTTATGCAAGCCCTTCCTGCATCCCCCACACCCCTTATATTTAAATATACCAACTCAGAGATCACACTACAGTGAAGAGAACAGTAAAGTTCCCATTCTGTACTGTATGACAATCTCCATTGACAAGGTTTGTTATTTTAAAACTTTGATCATCTAGTCTTCACAGATCAGTGATTCAATGTTTTGAAATGTTGATATTGTGAAGGGGACAGGGGACCCATATATATATATATATATATATATATATATATATATATATATATATATATATATATATATATATATATATATATATATATATATATATATATATATATATATATATATATATATATATATATATATATATATATATATATATATATAGTGCAGGACCTATGAAATACTCCAAAGAGAAAATACATTTTTGATGGTAAAGTGTTTATTTCAAATAAGATAATTAAATTGCTAATTGAAGACTTTCCTCAGTTTCTGAAGATCAAGCTTACTTTCTAGAATGAAAAAAAGTCTTCTGTTCCACTGGAATATAGTTCTCCTTTAAAAGAGAACTATATTCCAGTGGAACAGAAGACTTTTTTTCATGGTGTTAGTTGTTTGTATTTACTTTCTAGAATGCATGTTTAAAAAACACAATAGACTGATAGCATTACAGTAAAAAAGTAATTTCTTCATTTCAAGATTTTACACTAAATATACATAATAATAGTAATGCAGTAGCAAACTGTACTGAACAACAATGTCTTGCACTATCTTTGTGTCCTTCATTTAGCGTCTGCAAGCATACTGATAAGGTTATTAAAACCCTCTCTCAACTCAGCGTATGGTATAGGACTGCACATCCGCTTTCATTAACTGCTTGGCATGCCCTGGCCAGAAATGATCTTCTCCCCACAACTGAATACGGTCTCCCACAGTTATCATTACCTTCCAACTCTAACACACAAAAACTTTAGACCACTGTCAACAACATTTGCAGATTTGCTTCACCTGTTGATTCTCTCTGCCATCACTGTGTCTTATTTAAAAGATTTAAATGGCTGCCTTTCAATAGAAGAAACACTCTTCTTCTTAGCTCCCCATTTATTTTCAAAATTGTAATGCAAGCCCAGTATCCACCCTTGAAATCAAAGCTGCAACTAAGGAGGCAAATGTATGCCCTTTGGGAGAGTAATGAAGAAAATATATTCCTTGCCAGGCTACACTTTGAAATCTATGGGGAACAAGCTTTCTCTAAACTTTGCCATCCATATGGAGTTGTCTCTCACCTAATGCCAAGCAGCAAAGGATCTTGCAGCTCTTCAAAACAAAACTGAAGGAACACTTAGCAAAGGATATGCCTTGCTCTTGCTCTTGATATAGTGGTTGATTTTCACCACCCAATTGCCCCCACCCACTGACTGTCTTCATTTTTATTTACTAAATTAACTGTCTGTCATTCATAACCTATTGTTATATTTGTTTATGCATCAAAAATGTTCAACAATTTTTCCTGCATTCCTATGTTCTTTTCAGACTGTGCTTTATTCCATACTGTAATCAAACAAACTCCAACGACCAGCAAAATGCAATACACGACACCAGCCTTAAATCAAGATGATAATTTTATTATATAATCTTGTATATCCAGACCAGTTTTGGCTACCAAGCCTTCCTCAATGGATAGAAAAAAGTTTTTTTAAAACAAAATGATCACAAGTATTTATACTGTTTCCTAATCAATGGAAACAGTGGTATAGCCCAGCCTAGTGGTTGAAGTGTTTTAACACACATAATGAACTGCACTATGATTAATTGAAAAACACAATTCTTGTATATATAACTATTTGCATTGAGAGGCCCAACAAAAACAATTAAATCTTTCAATACATAATAAATAAAGAAAATAAGGGAAATAACCCTTAAGTTTAATAGAAACCTAAATAACATATCCTATTTCTTGACCCATATATTTCCACCTTCATAATCTGTTTACTATGGGTCTGTAACTAGTTTGATATATCATGCTAACAGATGCACAATACATAACTTGAATGTATATATATGTATATAAAAAATTATACATATAATGAAATATCTAAGCATCAACAGACCAAACTGTTCAATCTCTCTAGAATCCAATAAACCTAGAGTTCATAACATATCCTGTTGGAATATCCTGATATGTTAAGTATCATCATTTATATCTGTTCCACGATATTCAAACCTATATGTGTTTATAATAAACTAGTTATAACCCATAAAAATCTCTTGTTATACATTATCAACTACTTAGTTAATATACAGTATCGGGAAATGAGATATAGGACATAATATTATATGTACATATGTAAGTAAATATTGCAGGATTAAAAGTAATCCCCTATCAAATCTTATAAAAATAATGAAATGAACATGTTACACTATATCTGACCTGTACAATCTGCATGGGATTGTAACTCACTGTTAATGCCAAGCGACATATAGGTCGTCATGTTAATGATCTTATGTATAACTAAATGATAGCAACCAATATAGACTGGCTCAGACCAGACTTGAGTTCATAACACTAATGATCAGCATACATCTTAAGGTTGTCCATAAATGGTCATTGAGACCCAGTGGAAATAATTCCCCAAGATTGGTAATCCAATATTTTTCCTTATGATTTAGAATAGTATGCCAACCTTGTTGGTTACTTCTGTTCCCTGTAATTTTATCAATAACCATGACCCTAAAGTGAGCGTTACCATGTTTTATGGTATGTCTATATAAGGCATTGGTTTCTTTTCTATTCTTGATGTTGCTTTTGTGTTCTGTCATTCGTATTCTAAGTGACCATGATGTTTGGCCCACATAAAATGCCTTACATTGGCAAGTTGCTAGATAAATGATCCAGGTGCTACTACAATTAGAGAACACCCTAGATTGATATACTCTGTTCGTATTAACACTAGTAAATTCTTTAAGTTTGCTAACATGTGAACAAAAGCTACAATGACCACATGGGAAGATACCCAGAAATTTGTCTCCAGTTATAGTTGTTTGTTGATATGTGGCACCTCCACTTTCCTTATATTTATAATGAGAAAAGAGACCACTTAGGGTTTTACTCCGCCTGAATGAGATTTGGCATTTGGGGCCCAAAAGTGTTCTTAGTTCCTCATTCGCCAGAAGTATATTCCAGTTAGAATCTAGTATGTTTCTTACCATGTGGTGGTTCCTGCCATATGTGGTAACAAACCTAAGGATTGAATCCTTCTAAATGTTAGTTGATTTCTTATATTGTAACAAAGTGTTCCTATCTTGAGTGTTGCACCATTCACTTGCTTTATGTATATCCAAATCTCTATATCCCCTCTCCCTAAATCTGTGGTACAGATCTTTTCTGGCATGTTCAAAATCTTGCTCAGATGAACTTATGCGTTTAATACATATAAATTGAGATTTTGGTATGTTCCGAATGGTGTGGTTCAGATGCATGCTTGATGCATAAAGCAGTGTATTGTACTGTGGGTATTTACGATATGTTTTGGTGCTTAATGTATGATCTGCATTTCTGTACACTGCGACATCCAAAAAATCAATGGCATCATGATGAAATGTAACAGTAAACTCGATGCCCCATATATTTTCATTTAAATATTCAACAAACTCTTGTAAATATGCCTGATCCACCCGCCATACCATCCAACAGTCATCCAAGTATCGACGCCAGATGTCAATCTCCACCATGTATAAATTATGTGATGTATCATAAATCATGCATTCTTCAAAATAGGCCATAAATAAATCTGCATATATGGGAGCAAAAGATGCTCCCATAGCCGTGCCTTGTAGTTGCCAAAAACATTCCCCATGAAAATAGAAAACATTTTTGTTCAGCACATGTTCTGCCATGCAGACTAATAAGGTATTGAATCCAGGTGGATATGAAGCTGATCATTCAAGCCAATATTGAAAGGCTTGTAGTCCAGCCCAGTGTGGTATACTAGTGTATAATGATTTCACATCCAGCGTACACATTAACCACCCTTGTTCCAATTGTGTGTCTTGTATGATTTGAAGGAAGTGGGTAGATGAAGTTAATAAGGGTTTCAGGTAATGTGTCAAGAAGTTAATAAGGGTTTCAGGTAATGTGTCAAGAAGGCCGATTGAGGTTCTGTTAATAAGCCCATGCCCGATACAATAGGTCTACCTGGGGGTTTGGAAATAGACTCATGTATTTTTGGAAGGAGATAAAGAATTTGTTTTTGCGGGTCCTTAACCGTAAGATGTTTCACAATGTTCTTGGTAATGATGCCCTCTTCTTTAGCTTGATTCAAGAACGTGTCGATTTCCTTCTTAAAAACAAAGGTGGGGATCAATAGACATGTGCATGTAACATCGGGTATTAGCCAATTGTCCCTTACCCTCGTTTAGGTAGTATCCCATATTCAGTACTACTAACGCACCTCCCTTGTCTTCAGGCAGAATGGCAATGTTATGATTATGTCTCAGTTCTTCAAGGGAAACTTTTTCAGATGCAGATATGTTTTGGCCCAGAATGCATGATTCCCTGTGAGGAAAATGTAAATCCCTTAGGACTGATTGTTGAAATATAGAGACGTATTTATTCATCCGGGGTTGGAATTCAGATTTCAGAAATCTGAATTCCTGTGATCTTTGAGAAGTATTGTCTGAAAAAAAACAACTTAAGGTTAAGATTACGGCAAAAAGATAATACATCATTGACAATATTATATTCATCAGGAAAGAAACCAGGGATAAAACCAAGGCCTTTATTGAGTAATGTTTCTTGTGCATTGGTGAGTTGTACATCAGATAAATTCAACACATTGTGATAATTTTGTTCAGTTAGTTCAGCAGTGTTTGTATCAACCCCTCCACAGAGTTTGATCTTATGCCCATGTCTGTGTTTGCGGCCTCCCCGCTGCCTTTTCCTATTTCTAAAGGGTGCATGGCATTTGACTTTTTGCGATTGGGTGATTCGCGATAACTACTACAATCATTGTCCATATAGGAGGACTCCTCCCCTGAAGTACTGACAAAGGATCTGACACTGGACTTTAAAATAGATCTGGGTCTTTTCCTGGGCCTAGTGCTTGCTGTCCTTCGACTGATGTCAGTAAATCTGACAGATCTGAGTGTATCAAATGGGCGACCCCTTTGATAATCAGTGCAGTCCCTATTGAATTTACATATTTTTCTTTCTTTAGTCTGTTTATCAAAAATGGCCAATTCTTTTGAAAGCTTGTTTAGTGAAGTGGCATAAATAGGTTGAGACTCGTATTGCTTGCATTCCTCACAGAAGGCTTTCACCTCAGTCACGTTAATGTCCACCATTCTTTCATAATAAGAGGCAAGAATCTTTACAAACATCATAGATGACTGCTGTAGAGCTAGGTTCCATTCTCTAGTTAGTCTGTCCTCCGACCTGCTATCTAGAGGTTGTAACCGAACTCTTAGGCCTCTTGGAGTAATTTCTTTATTAATGTATGCCCTAAATAATTTTAGGTGCCAGATATTCGCTCTCAAATTCTTTAAACCTTTATTGAGTTTACTAAAGGCTGAGTCACATCCATTAGAAAGACCCATATTGGAGCCATTCTGATTATTGCTTGGTATGTCATCTATTCCAAAAATTCCTATGTCATTCCGATCAGCACATAATCCATGTAGAATCTGCTCCAGGTCCATATTGTATGGAGTATACAGAAACAATAGTAAACAATTGAAAATATTGCAAGCGGAATACCAAACAACTATATGATGATGGGTCCCAACCAAAATATCATAAATCAATAAGGCCAACACTGAAATCAAAGGGGTTGGATAGTATTATAAACTATTATGAATGTATACCCACTGCATACATACATTAGTAGAAGGACAGCAGCCTCCCAGAATAAAGTAATCGGAAGAGCCCAGATTATCCGTATAAGAAATACCAACTATAGGATCCAAATGTATCTAGATCCCTAAAGTTTCAAAAATGGACCAAATGTATATGGATCCAAAACTCTACAGATCATGAGCTTGTCAGTCCTCAGCCCCAAAATCATAAGCAATATGCAATATCCATACAGCTCCCAAAATTGTTTGAGCTATGTAATTACAATACTAGTTCCTGGAAAATCAACAGCATGTTGTATTATGAATTCAAAATGCAAAATGAGACTGATATATTGATTCACCATGGAAAATTGTACTAATATTCTGAATTATAACACCTAATTATACCGATCCCTAGTATAGTTAAAATTCACTTATAACAAATGTTAGAAAGGGCCAATTTTTAAACAATTCTATTAGCAACAATCCAATATATGAGATAGTCCTAACAAATTTTTCAGCTGTAATTAAAAGTAGAGCCCTTATTGCATTTATGCACATCACCATATGCTATTTGGTGATAAGAAGTTCAACACTTCTATATACATGTAACCATATACTGTTTAGTAACCTTCATATATGTTGATACATATATGTTATGTGCAAAAACACAATAACCAATGTGAGATCATTCCTAAATATAGTGGCTTATATGTGCAAAGCTGGTAAGATATTCTCTATCCACAAGTATTTTAGATACAAATTTCTCGACTGTACGTTTGGCTTATATATTAAATCATAGAAAAAAGGAATATGAATACTGGTTTGATATCAAATACTATGCCTTACTTTACTTTATCTTTAAAAGCACTATATTATAAGGCAATGAGTCTGTACATAATCCTTGGTAACCCGAAATGGTTCTTAGTTCGTATCTTACCTATCTCTATGTACAAGCCAACACTATGCCTTGGTATCCAATCACAGTATTCTTATCCTGTATATATCAACATGTCATTCCTATACTTGCATAACTAAACACTTCCCATATGTTACAAGTAAGTCTGTATTTTGAATATATATTGTATGCCACAAGTATATTCAAACATAACAGTCAATTTGTGAATATTCAGACAAATTGCAGACAATTTTAATATATACAAGCATTGCACATTTAAATTTGTTACACCATATGTCCCTCTACCGATGGATTCTTTCTTAGTATGTGAATTTTTTCAGACTTATAGTCCAACAAAGCACAAGGACAGTTAGTAGTAATTATCCCAAAGTCTCATATAGTCCGTTTGGAATATAGAGTCAAAAAAAGTTATTATCAACCTTATAGCCCTTGTGCATCGAATACAGTTGAATGTAAAGGCAAAATACGCCCAAAGAGATGGCGATAATAATTCAAGGCAAAAAAAAACTGTAACGTTGTTCCCAACGACAATCTGCACAGGCCAGTTATTAGTATAAATGTTCATCGACAGAAACAGATCCTGTCGCTACCTATAAGACTTCTTATTAAGCCCAAAAACTGCCACAAAAGGCTTCCTTACATGATTACAACATGGGCCTTCCCAAATACCTAAAGAATTGTTCCAGTTCCAGTTGAAAACCAATTCCAACAATAATTACGAAAGTTCCCCAAGGTTCACCAGTATGTATCCACCATTCCAAGTAGGAAAATAATAATTGAGGTTGGTAAATCCCCCTACACGGAAAATGTAGTGTCTGTATCGCGAACCAACAGCAAAGCCACAAACGACAACCAAACCAAATGCCTCACAAGTATGGCCTGCTCGGCCAAACCATAATCAAACAAACTCCAACAACCAACAAAATGCGATACACAACACCAGCCTTAAATCAAGATGATAATTTTATTACATAATCTTGTTTATCCAGACCGGTTTCAGCTACCAAGCCTTCCTCAATGGATAGAAAAGGTTTTTTAAAACATAAAATAATCACAAGTATTTATACTGTTTCCTAATCAGTGGAAACAGTGATATAGCCCAACCTAGTGGTTGGAGTGTTTTAACACACATAATGAACTGCACTATGATTAATTGAAAAAACATAACAATTCTTGTATATATAACTATTTGCATTGAGAGATCCAACAAAAACAATTAAATCTTTCAATACATAATAAGTAAAGAAAATAAGGGAAATAACCCTTAAGTTTAATAGAAACCTAAATAACATATCCTATTTCTTGACCCATATATGTCCACCTTCATAATCTGTTTACTATGGGTCTGTAACTAGTTTGATATATCATGCTAACAGATGCACAATACATAACTTGAATGTATATATATGTATATAAAAAATTATACATATAATGAAATATCTAAGCATCAACAGACCAAACTGTTCAATCTCTCTAGAATCCAATAAACCTAGAGTTCATAATATATCCTGTTGGAATATCCTGATATGTTAAGTATCAACATTTATATCTGCTCCACGATATTCAAACCTATATGTGTTTATAATAAACTAGTTATAACCCATAAAAATCTCTTGTTATACATTATCAACTACTTAGTTAATATACAATATTGGGAAATGAGATATAGGACATAATATTATATGTACATATGTAAGTAAATATTGCTCATATTTGAAAATCAACACTGGCATGAAGTGCAGACAATGTTGTGTTCCACAGAGTCACGAGACACAGTGAACCCATGTGTGATATCTCTGCACTGCTGAGACAAATTAAAATGACATTTCTGGCCTCAGAGAATGTGTGGAAATGGAAGTATGATTTGAAAGTGTAAGGATCAAATGTAATGGAAAACTGCAACATAAAAGATGTACTGGTAGGCGAAGACCTGTCCTTATAAAATGTATGAATGTAAAAGGAAAAGGTGAAAGCAATTTAAAAGTTAAATAAATTATGGACACACTTGTAAAAGAAAAGATGGACAACACTCCTCTGAACCTCAGGAACTGCAAAGAAAATCTCCAAACGCCAAATGAAATGAAAAAATGAAAAGGCTTTATTGAATTAAGCTTCTCACAAGCTTTTTGTTGGTTATAATGTATACCAACTTCTTCAGAAACTTCAAAAAGGAACGGAAACAACGTCACACAATCACCCTTTACATTTCCGTGTGAAGGAAACTTAAAAAATGTAACCCAATACTTTTAATACATTTAAAAAACATTTAAAAACATGATGTTAATCAAGAAGAACCACTGTACCAGTTCAGAAACATATGAAATAAAAATAAAAATAAATAAAAACATACATATTTCATTAAATGTAACATGCTGGTTTTATAAAAAAATTTATCTTAAAAAATCTTAATATAAAAATATCAAGTATCAGTATAGACCGAGGAAAACTTGTGTGTCATTACTAAAACAATATACCAACAACTGCAAGGACTATTATATGTGGGCATTTATAAATGTCTATAAAATGACTGTGCATAATGGAATAAAAACAAAAAATAAAGAATATATATAATACTAAAAATTAAATGTTAAATATAAATTAAATATAAATTAAAGTTGATTTTGTTTATATAAATTGGTTTGACAACTGAAATGCACGAGACCCATGTAGAAGTTTAAACACATATAAAAGTTTAAACAAGACAGGTTACCTTAAGATAAAACTGTCTTTTATCAGATGATATATATTTGTATATCTTAAAAAAGCCTGACAGAAGAACAACTGGCAAGCTCAATAGTTATCTGTTTAAACTCTTTAGTTTCAACATACAAGTTATAGATAATCTACCATTGATGCCGGGGTGATGACAGGCATCCAATCTCAATTGCCAAATCAGTTCTTTCCCCACAAAGATAAGTGAATCAGCTCCTCCCCTGCCATCTGACTGGACTTGGTCGATGGCTGCAAAAGCAAATGTATGTAGGGGATTTTCCTTAACATACTTAGCTAAGGCGTTTTCCACCTTACCCTTCCTAATAGTGTATAAGTGCTCATAGATATGCTCTTGTAGTTTTCTGTCGGTTTTTCTGACATAGAAAACTGGGCAATGGGAACACTTTGCCAAATAAACAATCCCTGAACTGACACAATTGAATCTACCCTGTATTCTATATCTGGACTCTCTTATGACAAAAGTAAACCCCATAGAAATGTACCTGCAATAATGGCACATATTACATTTAAACATACCTGCTCTTGCTTCTAGGAACTTAGTTTTAGACTCCAAAATACTTTTGAGATTTTGCCCCCATCTAAAGATTATCTTAGGATATTCCACTTCACTTTCCCTGAATGACCCCTCCTGCATAATTAAACTCCATTTTTTTTGTATAATAGAAATAACACCTTTTACATCCACATTATAAGTCAAAATGAAACTACAAGGATAGAATTTCTTAACTACTGAGTTTGATCTATCATTAACCTCTGGTGTCTTAAAAGAATTCAAGATAGGCACATAAAAACCTGACACCCACTTATTTTGGACTTCAGAAATTAAATCCAAAATAAGATCTTCTGGGTATCATCTTTTGAGATATCAAAAGATTCCTGGTCTTTTTTGGCCAGGGTCAATCAAATTCCTTACAGTGTAGACAGTAATTTTTTGACCATAGATGTGAGGGATTTGTATTCATCTATCCCCGATTCAGTGGCAATAGATTGGATTCCAGCCATAATGTGTTCTAAAGAAGCACCCAACGAGGAGATCCAACAGGTGAGCAAATTTCTGGATATCATTTTATCCAGTAATTTTGTAACTTTTAACAACAAGTACTACCTACAGAAAATAGGGGTACCTATGGGATCCCCTTGTGGAGCCAGTGTGGCCAATCTGGTCATGGCCTTCTGGGAAAGGGAACAGGTATTCATAAACCCTATCTTTCAGGAAAAAGTGCTATTGTATACACGATTTTTGGATGATATTTTTATCATCCTAAAAGGGGATGGTGAAGCAGCTGACCAGCTTCTAAATTTCTTCAATTCTTCTAATGAGCTTTTAAAGTTCACTTCTAACTTGGAAAGAGATAGGATATCATATCTAGATGTCGATTTATTGAAAGACAAAAGTTCTAACTGTTTCATAGCTAGAATCCATCGGAAGGAAACTTTTTCCAATAGTTACCTACAGTTTAACAGCTGTCACCCCTTTACTCAGAAAAAATCCATCATAAAGGGCCAATTGGTGAGAGCTGCAAGGATGGTGACTAGAGATAGTAACTTTTTAGAAGAATGCAAATTTATGACAAGCCTTTTTCTCAAAAGAGGATACCCAGAAGATCTTATTTTGGATTTAATTTCTGAAGTCCAAAATAAGCGGGTGTCAGGTTTTTATGTACCTATCTTGAATTATTTTAACCAACCGGAGGTTAATGATAGATCAAACTCAGTAGTTAAGAAACTCTATCCTTGTAGTTTCATTTTGACTTATAATGTGGATGTAAAAGGTGTTATTTCTATTATACAAAAAAAAATGGAGTTTGATTATGCAGGAGGGGTCATTCAGGGAAAGTGAAGTGGAATATCTTAAGATAATCTTTAGAAGGGGCCAAAGTCTCAAAAGTATTTTGGAGTCTAAAACTAAGTTCCTAGAAGCAAGAGCAGGTATGTCTGAATGTAATATGTGCCGTTATTGCAGGTACATTTCTGTGGGGGTCGACCTTTGTCATAAGAGAGTCCAGATATAGAATACAGGGTAGATTCAATTGTGTCAGTTCAGGGGTTGTTTATTTGGCAAAGTGTTCCCATTGCCCAGTTTTCTATGTCGGAAAAACTGACAGAAAACTACAAGAGCATATCTATCAGCACTTATATGCTATCAGGAAGGGTAAGGTGGAAAACGCCTTAGCTAAGCATGTTAAGGAAAATCCCCTACATACATTTGCTTTTGCAGCCATCGACCAAGTCCGGTTGGATGGCAGGGGAGGAGCTGATTCACTTATCCTTGAGGGGAGAGAACTGATTTGGCAATTGAGATTGGATGCCTGTCATCACCCGGGCATCAATGATAGATTATCTATAACTTGTATGTTGAAACTAAAGAGTTTAAACAGATAACTATTGAGCCTGACAGTTGTTCTTCTGTCAGGCTATTATAAGATATACAAATATATATTATCTGATAAAAGACAGTTTTATCTTAAGGTAACCTGACTTGTTTTAATTTTTATATGTGTTTAAACTTCTACATGGGTCTCGTGCATTTCAGTTGTCAAACCAATTTATATAAACAAAATCAACTTTAATTTATATTTAATTTATATTTAACAATTAATTTTTAGTATTATATATATTCTTTATTTTTTGTTTTCATTCCATTATGCACAGTCAGTTCATAGACATTTATAAATGCCCACATATAATAGTCCTTGCAGTTGTTGGTATATTGTTTTAGTAATGACACACAAGTTTTCCTTGGTCTATACTGATACTTGATATTTTTATATTAAGATGTTTTAAGATAACATTTTTTTATAAAACCAGCATGTTACATTTAATGAAATATGTATGTTTTTATTGATTTTTATTTTTATTTCATATGTTTCTGCACTGGTACAGTGGTTCTTCTTGATTAACATCATGTTTTTAAATGTTTTTAAATGTATTAAAAGTATTGGGTTACATTTTTTAAGTTTCCTTCACATGGAGATGTAAAGGGTATTTAAAGGGGTGGTGATTGTGTGATGTTGTTTCCGTTCCTTTTTGGAGTTTCTGAAGAAGTTGGTATACATTATAACTGACGAAAAGCTTGTGAGAAGCTTAATTCAATAAAGCCTTTTCATTTTTCATTTAATTTGGCGTTTGGAGATTTTCTTTGCAGTTCCTGAGGTTCGAAGAAGTGTTGTCCATCTTTTATTTTAAAAGTGTGTCCATATATTTTTTGTGTGTTAAATAAATTATGACAAACAAGGATATGGAAGAGTGAATAAAATGTAGACAATCTTTTTATAGGCATCAAAAATATTTTGATCCAAAAAAGAAGCACAGGAGCAAACCAAGGCTGACAACAAAAATCAGCATTATTCCAGCAGTCACTGAGGCTTATTCAAGCAGCAGAAATAAATGCTAGTTCAAACAATGACTGAATCCATGCCAAAGACAAGTAATATCCAAACTGTTTTTTTGGTAAGCACTTTCACCCTGTAAGGGCTTTGTCAAACCATAAGAAGCAAGCACTGAATAAAGTCAAGTCACATTTTATAAGGAAATAGGGCTGACATCACTTCCTGTTCCTGATTAAAACTTTTCAGTATGCAAAAATAATACATCTATAAAAAATGTATACAGAAAACTATATATATGAACAATATATATATATATATATATATATATATATATATATATATATATATATATATATAAATAAAAATATAAAAAATAGAAATTATACATCTGTATATAAAGGCAAATATAAAACATTTATTAACATTCTAAAATATGTATGTTTATCTCACAGTGAGTCTCCTATTCTTAAGAACAGGTTTCAATGGAATTTTGTCATTCAGACCTGGTCTCTGGTCTGCTCTAAGTCTGATAATCCATTTTAATTCCAGTGTTTCAGTGTAATTGCATATATCCCCTCCCCTAACACTGGGCTCATTGATCTGTATAACTAAGAATACAAATGAATGTGTATTGTCACTGTCTGTAATGTGTTTAGAAAGTGCACTGAGTGGAGACAGTGTACAAATGTGATAAAGGTGTTCCCTTACTCTGTCTCGTAGGCATCTGTCTGTCTTGCCTACGTAGAATGCTTGACAAGCAGTGCACTTAGCTAAATAAATGACATGTGATGTATTGCAATTAGCACTGAGTTGAAACCTGAAACAATAGGAAGTAACTGGGTGAATAAACTGGGAGCTGGTATCTACAAATCTGCAAAAATTACAATTACATGGAACAGTACCCACAATATTGTTCAAACACTTATTAGGCTGTGTAGATAGATGGGGGTAACAAAGTAATCTATGTAGGTTAGACTTGTTGCTATATCTAAAATAAGGCTCCTCACCAACAATGTCTTTAAGTTGTGAATCAAGTAAAAGTAGATTCCAATTCTTGTTCAAAACCTCTCTTATACTGTTTATGTCTTGCGTATAACTAATTTGTATTTTTAGTTATACAGATCAATGAACCCAGTGTTAGGGGAGGGGATATATGCAATTACACTGAAACACTGGAATTAAAATGGATTATCAGACTTAGAGCAGACCGGAGACCAGGTCTGAATGACAAAATTCCATTGAAACCTGTTCTTAAGAATAGGAGACTCACTGTAAAATAAACATACATCTTTTAGAATGTTAATAAATGTTTTATATTTGCCTTTATATACAGATGTATAATTTTTATATATATTGTTCATATATATAGTTTTCTGTATACATTTTTTATAGACATGTATTATTTTTGCATACTGAAAAGTTTTAATCAGGAACAGGAAGTGATGTCAGCCCTATTTCCTTATAAAATGTGACTTGATTTTATTCAGTGTTTGTTACTTATGGTTTGACAAAGCCCTTACAGGGTGAAAGTGCTTACCAATAAAACAGCTTGGATCTTACTTGTCTTTGGCACGGATTCAGTCATTGTTTTAACTAGCATTTATTTCTGCTGCTTGAATAAGCCTCAGTGACTGCTGGATTTATGCTGATTTTTGTTGTCAGCTTTGGTTTGCTCCTGTGCTTCTTTTTTGGATCATTTATTTATTTATTTAGTAACAGGTGCATTTGGGTCGTGATAACACTTACTTTTATAGTATATCAAACATATTTTGATTTCTAATAAAGGTATAAGAAACAGCACTGTGATAGACAGGATGCCACATATTGTAACAGATTTTGATGACATTATTATGCAACAGTCTAAAGTAGCAGCCATGATATTTGCAGTATGATGTTTGGTAGAGTGGCAAGCAAGGGTTTTAATAAGTATTGCAGTGAATTCTGTTCCCCCCAACCAACATGATTGTTTAAGAGCAAAATGTTTTTATATGTTTAGTGTTTTTGGTGTTTACCCCTTGCAGTTTATTTTAGCTGTGTAGAAGGCGTAAGTGAGGAAAAAGTCTGCTGGCTTTAGATTTTGGCAGAAGATTTAATAAAATGAGTTGGCTAAGAGCTACAGTTATGATACAGGATGGGAGATGAATTTATTAATAACATATAAAACTATGGAAGGATGTGGTCTATAAGGTAAATTACTTAAAATATGCCAAAATGAAAATCAGCCATTCAATGCTAAAATGTATTTAATGAATTAAATTATTATATACTCAAAGACAGCCACAGCTGAAGGCTTATTTTTTTCCTCAATGGATGGTTTGGAATAATGGTTAAGGTCTTCGACTCATAGACACAAGGTACAAGGTTTGACTCTGACCACAGGCTATTAGCTAGGCTTAAAATGGCCCTGTAGGGTAGTGAGCCTGGTATTCACCTATAAAACCATGGAGTGTTGTGGATACAACTGTCATGGGGAAGCAGCAGTAGAGGTAGGACAGGCTTGTCCCAACACAAAACTTAATATTTTGCATAATGGTTAAGGTCTTTACCTCCCATGCACAGAGTACAAGGTTCAATCCTGACCTCTATCCTATGCCTGTTTGGAGTTTATATGTTCTCTCTGTGTCTCTGTGGGGTTCCTCCACTGAGAGTTTCTGTCTCAAACTCACCAGTGACTGGAGCTGTAGGTAACAGCACAGACTTTACATTGTGCCCTATAGGAGGAAGAGCTGTATAAAGCAATCACTTTGGGCATCGACTGTGGTGTGTAGTATCCTCAAGATAGAAGAATACAGACTGTGCACTGTGAGAAGGCTAGCTACTTGATGGTGTAAAGCAGGGGTGCCCAACCTTTTAGCTTGATGGGGCCGTATTGAGTGAACATAAATTGCCTTGGGGCCGCATATAAAATATATCATATAGTTAACTCTTGCTGCTGCGGGTGACCAAAGTCGACCTCCTGTCTGTACTGTAGGTGCATTCAAACAATGAATAAATGTAATAAATGCCTAATATTTGCCTTAAAATTTGAACTCCCATTCTAATTCTTAATCGAACAATTAACTCTAACGTCTTAGTTAATATTAAAATCACAGGCTCCTTGCACACATTTTTAGGGACATGCATATATGTATGTGTTCTTTGATTCACCTTACTGATTGTATTAAATTATATTCCTTGTATAATACAGCACCACTTGTTAGAATGTGTTTTAAATTTGTAGTTTTGAACAGTCTTCTAGTAAGTAATGAAACAAAATGTATGAACCAATAATGACAAAACTATCAATTTCAGAAAATTTCAACCATAAAAGACCCCTTAAACTTCTGTCATTACAATCCACCAATTTTATTTATTTTTATTTTTATTTTACATTTGTTGACTGGGATAGTCCGACTGGATGCATGTCCATTTTCAGCAGAGGCCTGGGGAGAAAAGCTCCAAGGGTAAGCAGATACAGCATTATATAATACCAGCATTACATATTACAAACAGACTATTTACAGAGATTACATAAGTAAGCAAGTTAAACAAGTTCCACAGGTTACAGTTAGTCCTGAGCACAAGTCAGGATTAAATTAAATTACACAGTAAACTGGTTAACAGATTTATCAATATCAGTAAATATGCA
Organism: Protopterus annectens; assembly: GCF_019279795.1. NCBI lineage: Eukaryota > Metazoa > Chordata > Ceratodontiformes > Protopteridae > Protopterus > Protopterus annectens. The sequence continues at coordinate 24,867,163 of NC_056726.1, read as the reverse complement.
AAATCTCTTAGTAAAGTCATAATAATTCCACATTAAAGGGATATGTAACTAAAGAACAGGTTGCTAACAGCAAACAACTTTATATTTCATTGTTTCATCTACAAATAAAGTGCCTGTTGCCCTTGAAGAATAAATTGCCTATGTCACATTAAAAAATATAAGCTAGTAATATTGCAATAGGGAATGGATGTAAAATCCTCACTCAACTCCTTGAATCACAAGTGGTGGTATGGGTTGAGAATTACAACTCTTGTTCCTTGTACCTAAGATACAGGGTTTGAGCCTGAGTAACACTAACCACCAGGTATACTTAACTGGGGCACGCACACACACACACACACACACACACACACACACACACACACACACACACACACACACACACACACACACACAGCTAGAAGTAGATGAAATTATTTGTAAAACAAAAAACATGTACAGACAGTGTAGATGAAATTATTTCTAAAACAAAAATCATGTACAGACAGACAATGCGCCTTTCTCAAGGTTACACTATAAGCAGGTAGAGCTGTAACAGCCCATAATATGCTCTTATAATGTGCACTTTGAGAAAATGAGACAATTGCTTTTAAAAAAGTCTGACAAAGAACATGATGGCCTCACCATTTTGTTCTGCAATTCTGTTGCACATTAACATCACTCCTCTCACTATATACCACTACTACAAATACTCTAATATTTTAAAAACTTTCCAGTTATGAAAGCCAACACACAAGATTATATTTGTGGCAAAAGTGTGCTCATCGTCCAGCAGCAATATGAATATGCCAATGAGTAAAAGAACAAATACTTAACCATGTGACAATACCTCACCAAACCAAAAGGCAAGAAGGCACAAAGAAGTTGCAAGATAAAGAATTTGATAATTTATTTGTAAAAATAATTAAATAAACACGTGAGTGCTTTCATTTAACAAATGTAAACTTCATCAGACAAATGAATAAAATCAATCTGAAATTTAAATAGTACACTCTACATTCTGACTGGATGAAACTACAGACATCAACTCAAGAAAATGAACCCCTCATGTCCCATAAAAAATTGAAGTTCTCTAACATATATATGTATATATGTATAAAAAAATGTTCTAAATATTTGTAATTGTGCCAAACTCTTATGCATAAATCATAAACCTGAAATAATGTGTAAATGAATAAATAAATAAATGCATACATGCTGTTCTTAATGCATCTAGAATATACACAATACACAGTCTTATAAGTGTTGCAAAAAAAAAAAAAAAGATATATATATATATATATATATATATATATATATATATATATACATATATATATATATATATATATATATATATATATATATATATATATATATATATATATATACATATACATATCCCTACCATAGGAATTTATTTTATACTATTTATTTGTACTAAATATCATACTGCTTCTTCAACTATTTTGTTTCTTTCTAGGGCTTTGAGTTTTAAAACAGGTGTGATGGAAGTTATTTCATTGATGCCTGGCCACTTGTCTGCTCTCAGTAAAACCTATCATTTTAGTTCTTTTATTTCCAAATAGACACTCCATGGTCTCTTTTCATCTATGTTCACATGGTCAATGGCCATGAATCTAAAATTGCGGTTAGTGTTGGTATGAATATGTCTCGCCAATGCATTATTCAAGTTGTTCTTTTTGATGGCATATACATGTTCATAGATTCTGTGGCTAAATTTCCTCTCTGTTTTACCTATGTAAAATATTGAACATAGGTCACATATAGCCACATATACTATTGCTTTAGAAGAGCAGTTGTATCTACCTTTGATACTGTATTCCAGATTATTAATAATGAATGAATCACCCACTTTAATTTTATGACACCAATTGCATGTTCCACATTTTATTGTGCCTGAACAGCTGTACCCATGCAGTTGGTGTCCACTCTTGAGGAGATCTTTTAAATTTCTACCCTTCCCCTATGTTAGTATTGGCCTATCACCTAACTGGGTCCTAATGTCTACATCCTCCATAAGGATGTCCCAGTTCTTCTGAAAAATCTTTCTTAAACTATCAGAATCTGCACTATAGGTGATGGTTAAAGATTTCAGAAATACATTACTGTTCCTTCTATTTGTATTCTGATCTAAAAAGGTATTCTGTGTATGGTTGGGTACAATAGCTTCTCAAACTAAAAGAATCAATGTCCCCTCTATGAGAACAATTTTCTGTCAAAGAATTCTTAGTCACATGAAACAAACTGGATACGCAAATCAAATGGTCACTTTCTAAAATATTGGTGTTAACTATCAGTCTAAAGTGACCTGATTCCCTCTTTTCTGTCACCTCTTTTACTATTCTGATGACTAACTCTAAAGGTATGCCCTTTTCAGAAACATTTGTTTCAAATTAATACATTCCAACTCAAAATCTTCATCCCTTGACACCACCAGAGCAGCTCTTACCAACTGACCTTTAACAACTGATCTTTTTTTGTGCTCTGGTGTGAACTGCTAGAATGAAGGAAAGAGTTGAAATAAGTCTTTTTTCTGTAAATAGTTGCGGCATACATCCCATTAGTTTCATCCTTAAAGAGATGAACATCTAAATAGTCCATATGGTCAACATTAACAACTCAAGTGAAATGTAAAAAAGACGTAGTATTATTTATGTATTGTAAAAATTGTTCAAGTAATTTCGGGGGGGGGGCCTCCCCATATTAAATTGATATCATCTTGAAATCTGTGAATCATTTTGATGTGGGAATATTAGCTGGACTAAAATACAAACTGTCTTTCCCAGGATGCCATGACTGTGTTGCCAAGCACCCCCCCAAAGCTGAACCCATGGCTACACCAGTTGTTTGCAAATAATATTTGTTGTTGAATATAAAGAAATTGTTGGTTAAAACTATTTTCAAAAATTCCATGATGAGGTTAACTTTATCTTGGTGAACGTTATACTCTAATAACATTTCATTAACCCAATCCAAACCAATAGTCTATGGAATGACAGTGTATAAATCTTTCATGTCAATAGTGACTAAACCTTCTAGCAGAATAAAGAATAAAGTGAATTACAACAATAAAAGACAGCAAACTCAGGCAGGGTTTCAAGCCCTGGGGTTTCAAGGGGCCAGGCCAAAAACCAGGAACTGGAGGACATAAGTGTGCATCATGACAACATTTTTAGTGAAAAAGTGGTTGATTAGTTTGTTAACCAAGAATAGGATGTAATTATTCCAATTTTGGACAATAGTAACAATGATTTCTCATGTACAGTGATATTGAATAGACAGAAAGATTTTGCTGTATATAATTACTCAGAGTCTTGCATAGATGAGTCAATAGCAGATTTACTTTTAAAAGGCATGACATTTGTACCCGCTAGAAGGTTTAATGTTGTCAACACTATCATTGATTTAAAAATTTATCTAAGAAACTTGAATTTATTGTTATTGTATGAGAATCATGATCATGATAACATCCGTAACATTTTCAGGATTAGTTCCACCTACAATCCCCCTTACATCCCAAGCTTGCCACATATGAGACGCTCTGTGAATAAGATTTACACAACCTACATAAACATAAAAACTCTATTAGTTAAGACTTTATGAATGTTAATTTAGAGGAACAGAACAGTTTGACATCATTACAAAGGCAAGATGTTAGTATTATGAAACCAGACAAGGGGGGAGGGGTTGTGATCATGGACACAGCTAGGTACACTTTGCAAACCATGCTTAATGCTGAAAACTATAGGGAAGTCTCCCTTAACGACCTTATTGGAACCTACAGGAAAATTTAAGGGGAACTGAATGATATGTTCTTTGAGAGGAGAACAGACATTTCATTATATAACTATTTAAATGTAAACACCCCAAGAATTGCAGTATTTTTTAGCATTCCCAAGATCCACAAAGGCCATTTGGATCCCTCTATAAGGCCTTTAGTGGATGGTAGGGATTCATGCAGCTGCATGTGCCCAGTACTTAGATTATGAGTTGAAGAAATTGCTAAAAAATGAAATTCAGATATGCAAAGACTCTTCAACATTCTTGGAACACATCAACATTATAATATTTGACAAGAAACACCTTTTAGTCACTATTGACATGAAAGATTTATACACCATCATCCCACAGACTACTGGTTTGGATTGGGTTAATGAAATGTTATTAGAGTATAAGATTCACCAAGATAAAGTTAACCTCATCGTGGAATTATTGGAAATAGTTTTAACCAACAATTTCTTTATATTCAACAACAAATATTATTTGCAAAGAACTGGTGTAGCCATGGGTTCAGCTTGTGGGGGCGGCGTTCGCCAACACACTCATGGCATACTGGGAAAGACAGTTTGTATTTCAGTCAAGCTATTATTCACACATCAAAATGTATCACAGATTCCAAGATGACATCAGTTTAATATGTGGAGGCCCCCCAGAATTACTTGAACAATTTTTACAATACATAAATACTACTGCCTCTATTTTACATTTCACTTGGGTTGTTAACGTTGACCATATGGACTATTTAGATGTCCATCTCTTTAAGGATGAAACTAATGGGATGTATGCCACAACTATTTATAGGAAAAAAGACTTATTCCAACTCTTTCCTTCATTATAGCAGTTCACACCCGAGCACCAAAAGAGATCAATTGTTAAAGGTCAGTTGGTGAGAGCTGCTCAGATGGTGTCAAAGGATGAAGATTTTGAGTTGGAATGTATTAATTTGAAATGAATGTTTCTGAAAAGGGCATACCTTTAGAGTTAATCACCAGAATAGTAAAACAGGTGACAGAAAAGAGGGAATCAAGTTACTTTAGACTGATAGTTAACACCAATATTTTAGAAAGTGACCATTTGATTTGCAAATCTAGTTTGTTTCATGTGACTAAGAATTCTTTGATAGAAAATTGTTCTCATAGACGGGACATTGATTCTTTTAGTTTGGAAGCTGTTGTACCCGACCATACACAGAATACCTTTTTAGATCAGAATACAAATAGAAGAAACAGTGATGTATTCTGAAATCTTTAACCATCACTTATAGTGTAGATTCTGATAGTTTAAGAAAGATTTTTCAGAAGAACTGTGACATCCTTATGGAGGATGTAGACATTACTACCCAGTTAGGTGATAGGCCAACAATAACATACAGGAAGGGTAGAAACTTAAAAGATCTCCTCAAGAGTGGACACCAACTGCATGGGTACAACCGTTCGGTCACAATAAAATGTGGAACATGCAATTGACATCATAAAATTAAAGTGGGTGATTCATTCATTATTAATAATCTGGAATCCAGTATCAAAGGTAGATACAACTACTCTTCTAAAGAATTAGTATATGTAGCTATATGTGACCTATGTCCAATATTTTACATAGGTAATACAGAGAGGAAATTTAGCCACAGAATCTATGAACATGTATATGCCATCAAAAAGAACAACTTGAATAATGCATTGGTGAGACATATTCATGCCAACACTAACCGCAATTTTAGATTCATGGCCATTGACCATGTGGACATAGATGAAAAGAGACCATGGGGTGTCCATTTGGAAGTAAAATAACTAAAATGGCAGGTTTTACTGAGAGCAGACAAGTGGCCAGGCATCAATGAAATAACTTCCATCGCACCTGTTTTAAAACTCAAAACCCTAGAAAGAAACAAAATAGTTGAAGGGACAGCATGATATTTAGTACAAATAAATAGTACAAAATCATTTCCTATTGTAGGGATATATATATATATATATATATATATATATATATATATATATATATATATATATATATATTATACATACATTTTTGCAACACTTATAAGAAGGCGTATTTTGTATATTCTATTTCCATTAAAAACAGCATGTATGCATTTATTTATTGATTTACACATTATTTAAGGTTTATGATTTATGTATAACAAGTTTGGCACAATTACAAATGTTTAGAATTTTTTATACATATATACATATATATGTTAGAGAACTTCAATTTATTATGGGGCATGAGGGGTTAATTTTCTTGAGATGATGTCTGTAGTTTCATCCAGTCAGAAAGTAGAATGTACTATTTAAATTTCTGATTTTATTCTTTTGTCTGATGAAGTTTACACTTGTTAAACGAAAGCGCTCACATGTTTATTTTATTATTTTTACAAATAAATTATCAAGTTCTTTTATCTTGCAACTTCTTTGTGCCTTCTTGCCTTTTGGTTTGATGAAGTATTGTCACTGTTTTTGTTTTTCTTCAGATGATCTTTGTTTCTTCAGCAAATCCTTAACCATGCAAGCTCCAATCTCAACCACTCTGGTGAGATTGTAGCTAAAGATTTTATACAAAAAAGTGTCAGTTTTACACTAACAAATCTTGTGGTACAGCTAACAGCACTGCCAGTAATTAACAGGGGGAACATACACACATGAAATAGCTGCCTGCTGTTACTTTACCAATGAAAGTTAGCTCTCAGCATTTCCACAAACCTTGGGAAATGCAAATTCAAATATATTACTAAATTATATCCAGGTGACCCATCCAAAAAACAAGATTATTGTCACTGTTGAAGTGACAACCTGACCCCATGTGCAAAATGGGGAAAAAAGGGGTAGAGGATGGATGGCTAGCCACCGTACAACACTACTGCATTCAACTGACCATCAACGTGATACAACATTTCAAGACACATTCAGCAAAAGCAACAGCTGTATACCTGCCATTGTGATTTTTTTAATATAAACAAGAACATTAAAGTAAATAGTGTTTATATCACCTATCTTGCTATGGCCATTGTATGGAAAACAGTGCCAGAAGTCATGGTGAAAAACTGAAGCAACATTCATTTTCAAAATTTAAAAACTTCAAGTGTTTCCATATGCTCTTAACAAATCTGCTTACGCAGTCGGCAAATGATCTGCAGGGCAAATCCTGGACATGTCCAGTCGGTTGGACTCGTGGTCTGAGAAAGAGTACCTGAAAGCTGGGGATATGAACTTACAGTGTAAATGGTCTTGAAGTATACTAAAAATCACAGTTAATTCAATTCTTGTTTTGTATAATGAGCATGGAGTTTGTGCATGGCAAAACACACACAAAATAAGATAAAATGGCATAGTAAACCATACTTTTTTTTATAAATGTTATTCACTGATTATCAGTATTTCCACACTTTGGCACAAGACTCATGCTGACGAAACTCTAACAATAACTGGCACATTTGTCTGAGGTGCTCGCCTGACTGGAGATGCTTTGCTGTAAGAGTGGACCTCCCCCAAACTAGATCGCTGTACCTAAAAAGTGCAGAACATAACTGACAAAGCAGTAGATATGCTATACTTCTCTTAGGTTGTTGACAGGGCAAAAAAAATCAGAACCTGCATAAACCCTGCTAAGACAAAGTCAAATAAATGAAAAGTCCAAATAGAAAAATCCCAAATAGCACAAAACATAAAAAACATTCACACAAAGAATAAATAGGAAGAAGGTGAAGCACTGGTTTTACTGAAAGTGCTAAGAGTAAATTGTTTTTCTATAACTATCGTCCCCGCTTGGTTTTTATTGGTTTCTCTCACACTGCTGAAGTTCTAAGAATAAATAGGAAGCATAAAACTAGTCACTCCTGCTAGCAGTAGATAACCAAAGCCCGTAATTCAACTAAACAACACTTTTCAGCAAGTAGTTAAAGAAAGATTTCTGTCCCACTGGGACGTACCCACCCTAAGTACACATACCCCAACACCATCATACACTTTTTTCCAAGTTCAGTATCTTCTCCATCAAATACAGTTTAAATCCTTTTCTGCTGAAACTCACCTAGCCCAGGCCTAGCCCAGGTCATCCTAAATGAACCAAAGAAGCTGTTTGTAGAATTTAAACTGTTTTCACCATCTAACTAAATAGATTATCAGTGATCATTACAGTAGAACCAAAGGCAATGACTGGTATGTTGCATCTGGATAAATAAATTGAATAAAATAGTGTTGAATTATACCTTACTTTGAATGCAGTGTTATGAGACGTCTTTTACTGTCTTTTTTGGCATTGTATACCTCTACAGTTAGGTGCTGTCTGGCATTTGTATCCTTTCTTCAGTGCGAACACACACACTGATTCTTCAGCGTGAAAATGGGAAGGGTGCTTTGGTGCATGCGGTTACAGGTCATAGGCATGAAATCCAAATGAAAAAAAGTGTTTTTATACTGAAGTTGCAGTTAAAGGTTGCAGGCCACATGGAAGAGCTCTGAGGGCTGCATGCAGCCCATGGGCTGTGGGTTGGACATGTCTGGTGTAAAGTATGGCTCTAAATGATTCTGTCATGTTGATTAATGCCACCAAATGACCATGGGTATTTGTCATTGATAAGTGGGTTGAGGAACTGACCTACTTCAACCTACGCCAGGGACCAATGTTAATGGTGGGAGGGGTATATCTGCCCGTATTGTCCAGTGTGTTCATGCAGTAAAGCCATGCAGCTCTGGGTCAATAAGCTACTGGATGGCTGGTGTTCATTTTCCCAGTCTGGGTTACCTGAGATAGCTGTGTTGAGTGAAAGCTGAACGTAAAACCAATCAACTCGCCAAACATCCATAACTAACTATGAGTTGAAGGGGGTCTTATCCATAGTAATCTGAACTTGGAGTAACTCTATGGAGTTATCCAGTCTGACTAGTCAGGAGGTGAATTTATCTCTAATGTAGATAGAAACATTGCCTCATTTGGTTCTCACATGTTCGTTTTGTGGTCTGAAGGTATGGAAGGCATTGTAGTCTTGCAAGGCTGTGGTACACTCTGAGGCCTTGAACCAGGTTTCTGGGACTGCACAGACATCTACATCTTCCAATGATAGAAGTACTTCCAGGGTAAGCAGTTCTTGGTTTAAGCTCCTAACGTTTAGCAGCATAACCCTTATTTTGTTATGGTTGGTAATTTTCATGTTGGCAATTTTGTTTTTGAGATCTTGCCTAAAAAGGCACTATGGTGGAGGCAAGAGTGTTTGCCAGCAGCCAAAAGCCTAGTGGTGCCATGTGCAAACCATCTCTGGCAAAGCAGCAAGGTTTTTCGACCATGTCATCCTAGGCTGACAGAAACTAGATCCCCTTTGCATGACACCAAAAACTAAGCCATGGAAACTGTGTTAGTTGTAGCAGTCTTTTGTTTGGGCTGTCTCTGATGCTTCAGTAAGTTTTTTGAGAGAATCAACACATATGTTGAGTCATGTGTTGGATGCGTACTATGTGTATGAGTAGTGGTGGGTGAGTTGTCAACCTCTTCAGTGTTACTGTTTTGAGTGCAAGAGAGCAGGGATTCAAGATTCTTGGCGTAGATACATCTTTTGCACTCTGTACTCAAGTGAGTTATTAGTAGAGGGTTGTCAATGTAAATGAGGCAGTTGCTACACTCCCTCAGGAGACCCAAGTCAACAAGGCTAGGAGGAGAAACAAGGGTAGTCCAACTGTTGATAATGCTAGGTTTGAAAAACTGTTATCACAAAGGGGGTGCTGTCAGAACTGAACTAGGAGGTGCACTGTAGATAGATATTTCTGATGGGGTTTTTGGCTGGTGGTTTAATCGGTCACAGCACACTAGCAATACTTCTTGGATTGGAGACAATGTACTACAGCTGTATCTAAGGGAAAATTGTCAAAATTATCTGTCCGGCTTAGGAACTTATGTGGACAGTGACGTAACTTTTGACCAACATGTGTTTGCTTTTGTAAGAAAGTTCTTTTAGAATTTCACAGTTTCTAAACAAATGGATTGTGTTTAAATCTAGGGATGTCATTGTTCCCCTTTAATTAGCCCTCATTAGGCCAGTCATTGAATATAATGCCCTTCCTTTGGCATGTATGTGTCCAGACACATACAAAAACTGGATGCATTCCGGCCAATAAAGCCAAATCACACTAGCTGTGGATATGCCTATTTCAGCCTTTTTATAACCACATCAGCACAGCATGAATGGCCACAGACATACCATACTAAAAGGATACAAGGCCTAAACAACATGTCCTACATAGATTGCCTCAGAGCCCTGTCACTACCCTTGGTATCCTGCACGCTGCTAAGAGGTGACCTGTGTCTGGCATGCAAGGCATCTTATTCCTCCCCATTACTGATAGATTTACTGCACATCAGCAAATATCAGAAGTACCCCTTCTAGTGATCTAGACCTCTTCTGCGACATCAATGGAATGGTTTGGAGGGACAGGTATATTTCACAGAGGATAATGTTGCTGTGGAACAGAGTCCCCATTCACAGTAAACAAAATTCATCCCTGTCCATTTACAAGCACAACTTAGATTTATGGATGGGAAACTGAACATTTACCCCAGGACTACGCCCTGTACTACTAATGGACAGAGACACATCTTAAATGCTTTTTTTTTATCCTGTGTGTGGGTCCCCTCAAATTATCTATAATATGATCCCAGTTATTCTTATTAGGGGTAATATATAATTATCCACCAAGGGATGGGTAAGGCCATTCTATAACCAAATGCAATAGGTTATTTCTAGCAGAAAAAGGGAAATTGGCTAGGCTTAAATTGGCCTGTAAAGGCAACTAGCCTTGTACTTACCTATGAAGCTATGTACATATGAATGGAAGTTAGTACAGTGAACTAAAGCTCTAAGCTGTTAATGAAAAGATAAAAGAAAAAGTCACGGACATTCAGAAGCCATAAACCTGAGAACACTTGATGTCCTTAAAGGGTCACTTGCATATATCCCATGGGCCTCTGTTACAGCAAGTTTAAAGTATCACACAGTGAAAACTCTAGCTTGACTGGGTTTCTCTTATAGTTTTTACTAATTGGTTTGTCTGCGTGATCTTTTTACTTTTCACTTTCTGTGCTCAGTGTACAGGATTTGATTCCTTCTAACTTCATTTGCCTATTGTGTGATTCTGAGCAAGTGACATTTCCAGACAGTATTCCATCTCTCCCCTAAAAAGGGGCAGTCAAGCCCAGTGGACTTACATAATCAATAAAACAACAAAAGTGCTTTAAGACTACATATTGTACTTGAAAACAATGTATATAAAATGCACTAATAACACTAGAAAACATTATTAAAAGTTTAGTGTCAGTATAATCAGAAATTGAAGCAATATACAATGAGATGGAAACTTTCACTATCTTAATTTACAAGACTTAATCAGATTTTGTAACTGATTGTTCTGTTTGTTAGTATTAATATTAAATAAAAGAAATTTGAAAAAAAAAACATATTAAGTGTCAAAACATTAAGTAGGGCTTATGACACATGAAACTCTGTAATAGATATGACTGTGATACAGGGCCTGATTCTAAAAGACTTGCTCTCTGTGTAAGTTACCACTTACACTCATTGCAGGCTGAAAGCTGTTCTTTTGGTATCTGTACCCTGTCGTAAGCCTCTTTATAGATAGGCTTTACTCCAAAGTAAGTCACTTACACTGAGAGCTGGACTTTCAGAAACAGGGCAACTCTTTTGGAATCAGGCTCATATTAAAATACTATACTAAAATTAGTTACATATGCTCTAAAGGAAAATGGAAAAGAAAATAAATGATGAAAGATAAACATATAAGTGATGTAGACTGATTAGTACTTGACCACTAAGGCACAAAATTTACATGAAAGCAGAGAGAAATTCATGGATAGAGAGATACACATTTTTGAAATATATATAATTAATCATTGTACGGACATAATAAATATGAGGATCTTAAATTTAAATAGGTTTGATCTAATTATCTTTTCACAGGAATACAACAGATAAGTGATGGCTGAGGTAGTTGTATGAAAAAGTATGAGAATGGTTAGAGAAATAATTTAATCACTAAATGAGCAGTTAAACTGAGAATAATTATATTCCATGGTTAAGTTAACTATAATATTGCATTTGTATTTATGTTTTAATCAGGTTAAATTTTGGTCATGTAAGAATCAGAGCATCATGTCTGAAAAACTCCCTTGTACTGAAAAAATACATATATGAGGAAAAAAAAAAAAATATATATACATATATATGTGTATATATATATATATATATATATATATATATATATATATATACACACATATATATATATATATATATATATATATATATATATATATATATATATATATATATATATATATATATATATATATATATGGGTTCACTTTATAATCTCAATATTCTGAAATACCGAATTTCAGAATACCGAGATTATAATACTGAATGCTCGGAACTGCGAAACACCAGAAGCGCGAAATTCGAAATACTGAAGTTCTGAGCTTCTGGTGTTGTGGTGTATGAATGAATAGATGCAAGTGCAGGTAAGTTTGTATGAGTGTGTAGGTTATGTGCTGCAGTGTATGTTAGTGTGTGTTTTTGTTGTGATGTGTGCATGTAAGGGGCTTTGAAATGTGTGGGTGTGAGTTGCCTTTGTGTGTGTGATTGTGCGGTCTCAGAGTTAGAATATATAAGTGGGGAGGGTTGTGGGGGTTAGTTTTGTTTGTGTGTGGGGGGGCAGTTGTGTGTATGTGAGTGTGTGTATGTAAGTGTTGGGATTTTGAATTTCGCGATTATGGGCATACGGTATTCTGGTGTTTTGACTTTATGATCTCGATATTCTGAAATTTGGTTTTTCAGAATTTTGAGATTATAAAGTGAACCCATACACACACACACACACACACACACACACACACACACACACACACATATATATATATATATATATATATATATATATATATATATATATGTGTACAGAGAGAGGGAGATAGATATCAAAAAGGAGGAATAAAAGCTATACCACTCAGTACCTTATTACTAAATATGCATGGTATAAGTAATGTCCAAGAAAGAAAAAGGCTCTTTAAATACTTTAATTAAATGAAGCCAATACCGTGTTCTGGCAAAAAAATTCAACTCGTACAAGTAGATGTTAATAATTACAGTAAATCTGCTGTAGTAATTAATATATTAGTGTTTACTGGGTAGAACACTGATCAACGGTGACTTTTTGCAGCCCAGGCTTTGGAACCAGAGTACAGCAAGAGTTAGTGCATTATACACAAATTACATACATATGGAATATATACTTACAAATAAGAGTAATATTAAATAATTACTGCAATACTTGTACATGTTAGAATAAGTAATATGAAAGTTGAGTCATGGAAACATACCCCCTGATTCACGAAACTCCATGCATAGCTGCGTGCCTTGCATACGCATGAAGGTGCGCTGCTATCTAACCTAAATGGACACAAAACAGGAACGAGCACAGGGGGCATGTGTCAGCAGTGCCAGCACCTGAAACATGCCCCACTTTGTTCTGAAAGTGCTGTATGGCACTTGCTGACACTGATGAGTGCCAAACTATATAATATTAGAGCCTGGCTCTAATATTATATAGTAAATGAGTGTCTGCAGACACTGAAATGTAACGGACACTGAAAAAAAATACTGCAAACATCTAGAAGGCAGCAGCCTTCAAGTGCACACCCCAAAAGTGTACACTCTTCCCCTGCATGCATGGAAGCAGTAGGGCAAGAGGTAAGGAATAAAAAATAAAAAAATGTAATAATATTTTTTTTTTCATTAAATAAACCAAAGTTTAAGCACTGCACAGTTTGTTTGCATGGCACGCTACTATGCTTAGCCTGGCTGAAATCCTGAAAATTATAGACAAGTGCTACTGTGATAAAAAATATCATCCAGCTGTTGTACCATAGTGGTACTACTATGGTATATCATGTAGAGCATGCTTGATTTAAATCCCCCCTCTAGCAAATTATTTAATAAACTTTTAAGGAATGTGAATTATAGATGTCAATCATATGGCTCACGTATAGTACAGTAGGGGTGGGAATATGTAAAATATAAATGTAAAAAATAAGTTATAAATTTAATGAAAAAATAGATTTAAGCAATGCTTTGCTAGTGTAAGCATTGCTTACCTGCTTTCAGCTCTGCTTAGCTGGTGTAAGCATCGCTATCTGGATCTGCATGGAGCTAGGCATACTGCAGCATATTAAAACCGGCCAATCAAGAAAAAGTGTGAGAAAACTGCCCTATTTAAACCACACAGGTGGGAATACAGCCATAACCATTTGGGATTGCACACAGCAGGACCAAAATGGCTGGCGTTGGAGAAGGTGTGCGCTTCTAAGCACAATGTTGGGGCATCCAGAAGTCCAGAGTCATGGTTGGGCTCCTAGTTAAAAACCATGATGGCAGACTGCTGCAGTGCCAGTACCAGGGCTCACAGTATAAAGCGGAGGCCTGGGACCAGCTTGCACGTGATCTCACCAATGCCACTGACATACCCCGAACTGGTGAGCAGGTATGCCATCACCATGACCTGATGTGGAGGAAGAGTGCACTCTTGGACCAGTGGATCCAAGAAGCCCGAGTGCAGGATATCCCACCTGTCTGTAAGCATGCAGTCTTATGTATCTCTAAGTATGGAAAAAGTTCAGCTTGTGACTGTGCAGATATGATTAATGTGCGATGCCTCCACATACAGCTGCTGCGGAGAGGTCCCAGAATGTGAAGGCTCATGCCCAGCAACCGGCCTGGCTGCATCAGCAGTATGGTGAGTACAGAATACCCCCTACTATTAGCAGTAAGAAATCAAAATTATAGTAATGGTTGTACTGCCTGTATATACAATTGTGCTGTAAAAGTCAGGAATAAATGCCTGTGTCAGGCTGACAGTGTTGCAATGGAGTATTCCCAGCTGCTGTGTAATACAGATATCAGTAGCAAACAAGGTACAATATGCAAAAGAGGAATATTAGAATATGTATGAGTGTGTCTGAGTGAACCTGTTAAGAAAGTGCCATGTCAGGGCTACTGTAACAGTTAGAAATGAAAAGCATTCCCCTGTGCAAATCATGCAGGAATAGTAAATGTGGAGCTCTGAGACGTACACAGATATATATGTCAAAACTAATAAAGGTGATCCCAAACAGTGGTGTGTGTCATCTCACTTGTACGTGATAAATAGAAATGTGTATGTCCTGCAGAATGCATTAACTGAGGTGAACTGATTTAGCACTGCTTGCCTGCATCATTTAGAATGGGCATGTCAAATAACTGGAAAAAAGCAACAGTACATATTCCCATCCGAATGTACTTTACTTGTTTGTCTGCCAGCATTGTCCTGTGTTAACCTTTCAATTTCAGCCGTATGTAGTTGTGAATGTACTGAGAAATGTATAAGGCTGACAGGTGCAGACCTAAAACCTACACTGTGTACTCAGGAATCTAAATTGCAGTATGTAGTTGTAAAATAGTCAAATGTGCAATCCAGCTAATGTGCACATGTTTCACAGTGACACCATTGTCTGTTGTGTATGCATAATTGATAGTGAAAATGGGAAACAAATAATGCAACATGTCATAATAAAAGTACTGTGCACAAAAATATGTACTAGATAGAAATGTCACAAACAACACAAAACACCTCCCCAGCAGCTCAGTCTGATAAAGAGTAGGCCTGTAGTTCAATTTTGCGCACACAGCACGGTTCAAATCCAGGGATCACCACTAACATCTCAGTCGGGTTCTACAGTTTTAAATTACAATCTGAATAGAAAAAATAATGTACTGCAACACATGCATTTTCCACACAGGTAAAAAAATCTGAATAGAAATACTAGTATGATGTGTATAACTATGAAAGGTGTACACTTGCTGTGTTGATCAACCCCAGTCTGACAAATAGATGCAAGCTAAACAGCCACACTCTGCAGTCTGGCCCAGTCAAGCCCCTCAAGTATCACGCTGTCATAGATAGTTTCCCCAGTTGCCAAGAAACCTGCACACAGAGAATGTCACAGTAGATGTATGTGAAAGACACAACACACACTCCAGAGCCTGCAACTAAAATGTGAGTCTGAAATATATGTAGAAACAGCAAAGTAATGTACACACAGTTCATCTGCACAGGCCCACAGGTAAAGAAACTGGTATATAAACAGGTCTGATGTGTATAAGTAAAATAAGGGTGCAATTGCTCTGTTGATATCTACAGCTGTTGGTGTGCTGTAGCAGCTCCATGACCCAGGTAGAGTGTAAGTGTGGTCAGAATGTAGAGTAGTGAATAGTAGTGTACTGACAAACATACTTGACAGCAGTTGTCAGTTGAATCTGTTCGCTTCCCTCACCACTCATCTGATTCAGCCATCACACTGAAACCAACATGGGTATGTTCCTAAACAAACCTCTACTGTTGGGACCATTGTTCCATTTGGTTTATCATTGTTTAAACTGTGTGGATACTAATATTCCCTGTTGAATAATCATCTTATTGCCTGCCTGACATACCACTAACTGGCATGCTGTTGCAACCCTGAATGCCATTCCATATATGCATGGGTTCTGTTTGCAATGGCAATGTTATAATTGCACTGTTTTGGGTAAATGGGAATATCCATGCATGCTATTTTGACTAATGTTGTAATGCGTTGTGCATGACTAACCATTATTCATTGTTAATTTCCATAGCATAGCACATTTGGGAAAGCAGATCCCAGTGGATCTACCTCTCCCACCGCACCTGGCCAAGGCACCGTGTCCCAGCACATCTGGGACCCAACCCAGACCTCCCTCATCTGCTGGTCCTGCACCACCCTTGGGAGAAACCGCTGCAGGGGATGGGGCTTATCCCCCAACAAATGGGTGCAGTGAGGACGTTGCCACCCGGGACGAGGTCTGTGGCATGGTGCGCAGTGTCCTCCAGATGGAGCTGGATGACCACCTGTGCCTGGTGGAAGGCAGGCTGTTGCAGCTCGAGGGCAGGTGGCCCCTCCAGCCCAGCCCCCAGCACAGCCACTTTCGGGGCTGTGAAGGAGTAGTGGTGACTGCCATCTGGTGGGGACATCAGTGCCACTACTACCATCTGTGGGGCTCATGAGCCTCAGATTCCCAACCACCCTCCCCATCAAGGTGTTTACCCCCATGTGTCATACACCGCCCCTGTATGCTGTCTTGTCTGTCTTGCCTGTATGCAAATGCAACCTCTCCTACCAAACCTCCCTCATCACACTTATCAATAATCCTACCTTAACATCCCACTCTCATCTTAAAAAAAAGGGCTTCTGCCCCACAAAAAAGCACATCCCGTACATAGCTCTGCATTTTGCTCAGAGACATGCACCCAGCAAAGAATCTAACCCTACCAATCATCCGTACTGTATGATGCCCACACACCTCCCTGTAAGGTGTGAGGCTCCAAATTCTAAATTGCCCACATAAAAAGCAGCTGTTGCTGCCAAAGAAATGCAGAGCTATGTTCCTTTCCTACATCCATCCTGCACATCCCTACTTGTTTCTCCTCTTGTTTGTCCTGCTGCTTGCCCCAATTTCACCACTTTCCTATCTCCCTTTTTTCTTTTCTTTATTTAAAATTAGCACAGGTTTAAGCGGCCATAAGTAAAGCTAAGCTCACGTAAGCTTAGCTCCGCACAAACCCACTTACAACTGCTTTAAAGTGCCTTAATCACCCTGTCTCTAACAGTCCCTGTTCTGCCCAGCAATAAATTAATCAGCCCTTGCAAGTCTTAAACCCGGGACTCTGCATGCTATAGCCAAAGTGATTTACCACTACGCCATGCCATATGTAAAGAAATCTGATGTTTTCTCAAACATATCATCCAGCACAGTCATTCAGTAGTAGGGGAAATGTATTTGTATATGTAGATGTCTGCATGTATGTGTATGTGTGTGTGTGTGTGTGTGTGTGTGTGTGTATATATATATATATATATATATATATATATATATATATATATATATATATATATAGATAGGTTCATAGGTTCATAGGTAGGTACTAGGCTATCAGCCCAAGGGCCTAAGTAAGCCTAGCCAACAAGGTTCCCTGGCTTACTCCACCCAAGAAAGTTAATTTCCTGTGGCTGTCGAGTACAGCCAAAGAAGTGACCCCCAGAGTGTATTTCCTATTTCCCATCCACTCATCAAGATTTTTCTTGAAGAGTGCTAATGAGGAACTTTGCTTGACATAGATGGGCAGCTTGATCCAGAGTATAGAAAGTCTCTAGGACAGGAATCTATCCCTCCAACATGTCTTGTTTATTGTGGTGACAAGGTTTAGGTCCCTAGAGCATGTAGCAGAGGGATTGGGATTTCTTTAGGTGTAGCATGTCCAACAGCTCTGGGTTTAACATAGCTTTATATGTTAGGCAGAGATTTTGTCAGAGTAAGCGATATGCTACAGAGTAAAGCTGGTGTTTTTTTGAGATGGTCAGTGTAGGGCATGTGTTTGAGGCCAGTGATCCTCTTTGTAAGGTACTTCTGTGGCCTTTCCAGATGCTGCAGATGTCTTGTGAGGTACATTCCAAAAGGGGCGTTGTACTCTACAATGGGTCTAATGAGTGCCGAGGAGAGGGGAACAATGACATTTTTTTTCCTGCAAGAGAACCCTTTTGTGATGAGGTGTGCTACATAGAAGGATTTCCTGACTACTGTGGCAATGTGATTTTCAAAGAAGTGACTACTGTCCACCTGGGTCCCAAGGTCTCTTATCACACATTTGGCATTAAGTAGACTGCCGTTTATGTGGTAGTTCATGGGTACAGAGTTTTTACCAAAGGGGATGACAATGCACTTTTTGGTAATGCGCTTGAGGCCATGCCTCTGATACCAGGCATCTGTCTCAGTGAGGCCGTTCTGTAGGAAGTCCACATCATTTGGGGACTCGACTATGGCTCCTAGTTTGCAGTTATCTGTGAACTTCATTATCTAGAGGCCGTCTGTGTTAGCCTGTACTTCAGAGAAGTAGATACCAAACAGGAGAGGTCCCAGGACTGAATCCTGTGGCACTCCACTTGTCACTGGTTTGAAGTCAGATTTGGAGACTGCAACTTTTACAGTGTGGGTTCTGTCAGTGAGCTATTTGGCAACCCATCTTGTGAAGTGGGGATTTATACCTAGTTCAGTGAGTTTAGCTATAATTCCAGAATGGGGGATGGTGTTGAAAGCCTTGGCAAGGTCAAGATAGGCTGTGTGAACCACCTAACCCTCGTCTACGGCTTTGGTGACTGCCTCAAAGAAGTCAATCAGGTTCAGAAGGCATGATCTGCCTTTCACAAACCTGAAATGGGTGGATCCAGAGTTTGGATGTTACCAATGTCCTTGTTTATGAGTTCCATGATGATACTTTCCATGGCCTTGCAGACCAGGCTTGTCAGGCTAATAGGGCAATAGTTCCCAGGATCGGTGGTGGCTCCCCCTTTGTGGAGTGGGACAACTGTTGCTGTGTGCCATTCAGTGGGCACAAGGCCTGATCTGAGACTATGTTTGAACATGGTGCTTAGGTGGGGAGCCAGTTTTTGCTGTAATTCATGTAAAACATAATGTAAAACATAGCCTGGAATGTTGTCCAGTCCCATGGATGCTGTGTTTTTGGTTTTAGAGAGTGCAGCTTTTACCTGCATAGATGTGATTACAGAGACTCTGCATTCTTCCTGTATAGATTTGGTCCCTTTAGGGGGTGAGAGGGGGGTAAAGTTAGCACTGAACCTATCTGCCAGGATGTTGGCAATATCAGTTGGTTCTGTAATTTTCATGCCGTTGTGCTGCAACTCAGAGCAGATCTGGGTGTTGTCATTGAGATTCTTGACATAGCTGTAGAATGCTTTGTGGTTGCCCTTAGAATCAGTGGCGATTTTGTTTTCATAGCTAGCTTTGGAAGATCTTATAAGGGATCTCAGCTTCTTACTGAGACTGACCAGGGAGTGACTCCACTCATGGTATTTTGCTCTCTTTTGCAAAAGTTTCTTCCTTCTTTTGTAGAGTTTGTTTATGGCAGGGGACCACCACATTGGCTTACTTTTTTGGAGGATAGCATCTTGGTTCTGTTTGGGATAGCACGATCCATGCACTCGTGTAAGTGCTTATAGAGTGCATTTGTATAGGATTCAGCAGTCGTAACTGTATTGTCCATCTGCATGGGTGTCATGAAGTTCACCACTTCTGTCTTAAGAAGCATGAAGTTGGCTTTGGAGAAAATTTTTACCGTGGTTTCCATAATGGTGGGTAGGGTTGGGATGCGGATATCTAGGGTGATTAGCTTATGGTCGGATCTGACCAATGAGGAGTTGACTTCACGTGGGGAACACCATTCACTCATGTTGGTAATGACTAGGTCTAGGATATTGTTGCCCCTGGTGGGGGTGTGGATAAGTTGATCCAGCCTATATGAATTTATGAATTCCAGAAAGTGTTGAGCAAAGGAGTTGGTACATGAGTAGTTTTCCCAGTTAATGGTGGGGTAGTTGAAATAGCCCATTAGTAGGGTGTTTGGTTGAACCCTAATATTTTCCATTATAGCAAGAAAAGAGAAGTGGGAATCCTGGAGCATGGTGGGGGATCTGTAGCAAGCTACAATTTGTATTGCAGTTTTGCCCAGAGTTAGTTGTACTTGGATAACCTTGGATGCATTATGCTGCGCAACTAGTCTGGAGGTGTGGATATCCTTAATGAATATGGACACACCTCTGCCTTTGGTGCTCTGGTCCAGGTTAGATGGCCAAAAAGTGTGGTATGAGTTATAGCCTGGTAATACAGGGGTGCTCTCTAGAGCCCTGAACCATGTCTCAGTCACTGCACAGATATCGATATTCTCCATTTTAAGGAGTGCCTCGAGTGAGTGCATTTTGAGATTTAGACTTCTAGCATTGAGTAGCATTACCCTCAGTTTTTGCTTGCCTGTTCCTGTTACGGTGGTAAATTTGTCAGTTGAACCTTGCCTAAAAAAGGCAAGCCATTAGCCAGTATCTGGAATTCCAGGGGCAACAGGTGCAGACCATCTCTGGAAAAGCATCGTAGTCTGTCGACCATGTCGTCCCCGGCAGACAGATGCTGGTTCCCCTTAGAATGACACCAGAAGCTTAGCCAATTGTTGAAGTCAATCATTGTCCTTGTACTGCGGTATAATTCTGGGTGATGGCAGGGTGCTACTCAGGGCTAGGGTCATACCTGCCTGGGATACAAGATTGGAGAGCTCTTTCATGGCTCTTTTCATGTAGTCCAGGGAGGTACATCTCAGGTCGTTCACACCAACATGGACAATGACAGAGTCATATTTGTACTTGCTATGGAGTGACCAGAGTGCGTGGGATACGTGGCGGATCCTGGCACCCGACAGGCAGCTGACAGTAACCTTCTCCTTGTTTAGCCTGGTGAGTGGGACATCAATGTGCCTGACTATAGAGTCACCTATGACTAGTGTGTTGGGTATGTTGTTTTGCCTTATGGGCTGTGGTTTATTGACAGACTGAGTCTCTGGGTTATGTGTCATTTGGGTTGTGTTGGGGGGGTGGAGGTTGCTTGCGTTTCTGCTTTGGAGGTCTCTGTTGCTTGAGCATATTATTCCTGAGAGCCTCTGTGAATGTTTTTGTGTTTCTATGTGTGGATGTTGGTAGTGTAGGTTTAGTGGGACTATGTGATGAGTGTGGTGTGGTGCAAGTGTTTGCCTTCTTCTCTTGATTGTCAAGTTCAGTCTTGGTTGGAGAGAGCTTTACCTCCTGTTTGGTTAGATAAGTGCATCTCTCACAGGTTGTGGTGTTGGGTGGTAGGAGGAAAGGGTTGTCTGTGTACATGAGGCAATTGCTACATTGTCCCAAGATGCCTAGATTAATCAGATAGACAGGAGAGAACATGGGGAGCTGACCCTTGGACATGCCTGAATAAAAAAACACTTTCCTCTAGACAAGTGAGGAAAGTGAGTATAAGAGCTGTTTTTCTCTAAGCAAGCGAGGAAAGTAAGTACAAAAATGTTTTCCTCTAAGTAAAGAGGAAGGTAGAGTGCTGTAGTAATTTGTAGCTTATTTAGTGCTAACAACAAGTTCTGAACAAGTGCTGAGCATGATTAAGCAAATTCAACTACTAAAACTAAGAATCTGTACCTGGATCTTGTGGTCAATGGGCTACCTAGTGCATACCACTCCTACTGATAGGCTAGAAGGCTT